>NW_022746879.1:141785-148886 GCF_011630105.1 Anneissia japonica | reverse complement strand
CCCTTGAAAACTGTCAGGTAAACTTTTTAATCCTTATTACAGTAAATACTAGTAGGCCTATTGTGTGTGTATTATTATGAAGTACATCGCATACATATTCTTCTTTCCATGAATCGATGAACCACAAAGAGAAAGGGACCCCACCAAAAAAAAAAAAAATATAAAAAAAATCTACCAATGTGAATTGTAAGAAATAACTCGGTCGGGGACTGCATAAACACTCTCTACACTCTCTTTCCCCTCCCTCTCCTCCTTCTTCCCTCTTTCTTTTCTTGCATTTCTTTCCGATCAACAACAATCTCCATATAGACATTATATATTTTCAGCCACAAAGTGGGGAGGGGCGCCTGCCCCTCCCCACTTTGTAGCACACACTTTGTAGTACATACTCCTAGCGTGACCACAGGGGAAAATCAAAATTCCCAAGATTGAGTCCAAAAAATCCCAAGATTGCTTCTAAAAACCCAAGATCCGCAAAATATTATATATACATAAATTTCATTTAAAGTCCTTCATTTTAACGCCTTTTCAATTAATTATACTGTACAGTATTTTGTACTGTATAGGCCTAACGAAGGGTCTGGATTTTCGAGACCAGAAATTCGTTCGCTTTGGGGCGGAGGCAGATTCTAGGGTGTGTGGGGCCCAGTGGCGTACCTAGGAGTCTTGAAGTGGGGGTGTTGATGGGGAGGCCGTGAAGGTGAAGCAGGGGGTTCGATGATCGGTTGAGGGGGCGCTAACTTGCAAAATAAGGTGTGATATTAGGTGCTTTTTAATTGACCCTGATTTGGTGGGGTGGGGGGCGAGCAATATTTCGAGGGGCATACTATTAGAAGGCCTACACTCTGCGTGCGTGGAAAATCCTCCTCTGGCATTGTATTAGGCCAAGAGTTTGAAGTTTGTGCGCAATTTCACCCATTCGATATACTTCACATACAGTACTTCACACACATTAGGCCTATAGGTCTACAATATTATATAAAAGGGCGTAATCGATCTTTACAGAGTGTCTAATTAATCTGTTTATACCAGGGGCCTACACTATTGCATGGGAGTATTTAACAATAAGACAAAATGGGGAAAACACTTTCCTTTTAAATTTACATAAGCGAGTGTGTACGAAACCTGGTATATGGCAACTATAATTTGAATTTGAAGTGCAGAGATACAGACCATTAAAAACTGTCTAAAATTATATTCAAAGATATTATACAGCTAACCACTAATGTTTGTTTTGCATACATGTCTATTACACACCGTCACTCACAAATGTAAAAATGGGTAGTAAAATTTGATAAGTTGACCATTAAAATCTATTGTCAGGGGCGGATCCAGAAATGTCCAAAAGGGGGGCCGGAAGGGGGGCCGAAAGTTGGGCCGATTGAGACAACACTGTCGTAGGGGGTCCGGGGGCATGCCCCCGCGAAATTTTTGTGTTCTAGACGCTATACTTCACATACAGTACTTCACACACATTAGGCCTATAGGTCTACAATATTATATAAAAGGGCGTAATCGATCTTTACAGAGTGTCTAATTAATCTGTTTATACCAGGGGCCTACACTATTGCATGGGCCGGGCCGCCTTCCCCCCCTAAATCCGCCCCTGATTGTTACATTTATTTGAATTCGTACACTGATTTTGTTTCAAGTTGTTTGTTTTCAATATTATAGCTGTTTCATTACAATGACAATGTTTCAAAATCGTACTATATAACACCCCCAAATTTGTTGTATGGGCGAGCAACAGAAGGCTCTGAATTTTTACAAGTTGACCAAGTGTTGCTGCATCATTATTGTTCAGTTACGATCACTTTTCAGGCAGAGAGCAGCAGGCTGATGATTTGTTTTTCCCACAGCTATTTAGATGTCGTTGTTGGTAAAACTTTTTTTATTGTGAGTGTATAAAGATTCTTTAGTGTATATAGATAAGAATTATAGATAAATAATGCACATAAAATCAATTGTCGATGGAGAACGGCGTCAGTCATGACTAGTCCCATATTAATAGTACCGATACTACCGCGAAATTGACAGTGACTCATCTAATTCTTATATAATCACTTTAACATTTTAATCGAAATAGGTTCACCGTATCGTAATGATTTCAAATAACGCCAATACACTCTATTGCACAAGGTACGTCTAAAAACAAATAATAGTAGGCCTATATTATAAGTAAAAATAGACGATAATTACCAACCACTCACACTTTTCGTTTGACATTTAGGCGTATGTATCCAACTGTTTTTGGAAGGGTTGTTATAATTTTGTATTTTGCAAAATTGAGGACAATATGCTAATTATTTGATGTGATCACGCTGGCATGAGTTGGAAATTTCTTACTAGTTATGAATTCTTAAGGTCAGAAGATAATCGTTTGGTATATGACTATAAGAAAGGCAACTATAATAATACGCGGAAGGAATTTTATGAAACAAACTGGAACGAAGAGTTAAAAGATGTAAATTGCATTTAATCATGGTCTTTCTTTAAAGATGTTTATAACAAATCGGGAAAATTTAATATACCAAAAAAGGGAATTAAATCAAAAAGTTTCCGTCCAGTTTGGATGAGAGCCGGTGTCAAAAAAGCTGTTAGGAAAAAACATCAGCTGTTGTAAGAAATATAAAAATACTCAACTATACAGGGATTACCGGAAGTATAAATGTCAAAGCAATTTGGTCAAGAAGAAAATGAGACGAGCACAGGCTAAGTTTGAAAAAAGGCTTATTAAAAACTTAAAAAAGCAAACTAAAGCCTTTTATAGTTATGTTAGGTCCCAGCAGAATATTAGACCTACAATTCCAACACTTGAAAAAGAGGATGGGAACCTGACTGCAAAATGATACCGAAACAGCTGATGTTTTGAATTCCTTCTTTCAAAGTGCATTTATTCTTAGAGCCTGAGGGAGAACCACCTGAGCTACTTCGTCGGAATGAGAATATTATTGATATTACGGAATTAAATTTTTATATTGGTGATGTGTATGCAGCACTAAAAAGGTTAAAGGTAGACCAAGGCTGCCGGTGTAGATGGAGTACACCCATATGTGTTATACGAATGTGCAGAGGAGTTAGCTCTACCATTGTTTATAATTTTTACAAAATCAATCGGCGAAGGTCAAGTTCCAGGACTGGAAGCGTTCTCGTGTGTGCCCAATCTACAAGAAGGTAAGGAAAATCAAGCTCAAAACTATCGGCCAATAAGTATTACATCAGTACCTTGCAGAATTTTAGAAGGCCTAATTCGAGATAATATAGTAGATCACCTAAATCAGTACAATCTTATCAGCTCTCACCAACATGGTTTTGTTAAGGGCCGATCATGTCTCACTAATTTGTTGTCCTCCCTAGAAGAAATAACGACTGCTTTAGACAGAGGATACAATGTCGACATTGTATATTTGGATTATGCTAAAGCATTCGATAGTGTGCCACACAAGAGTTATTGCAAAAGTTAAAGGCTTATGGTATAGGTGGTATGGTGGTAAATTGGATTAGTCAGTACTTAAAGGACAGACAACAGCATGTTGCAGTAAGAGAAGCGAAGTCACGGTGGCTAAAGGTCCACAGCGGTGTACCGCAAGGTTCAGTTATTGGTCCAATACTATTTTTGATTTACATCAACGATCTGTTAGATGATGTATCCTCATTTGGGCTTATATTCGCTGATGATACGAAATTGATTGAGTCCTTTAAGCCAAATGAACGACAAATAATCTGCAAGAAGATTTCAACAAGATACCGGAGTGGTCTGAAAGGTGGCTACTTAAATTTAATATTGACAAGTGCAAAATTCTCAACATGAGAAGTTTTAATCCTGGCTTTTGAGTACATATTGGGAGGACACAATATACAGAAGGCTAAAGACGAGAAAGATTTAGAAGTATGGATGACTGACGATTGTAAAGCATCGGTGCAATGTTCTAAGGTAGCTGTCAAAGCCATGAATCAACTCAGATTGATCAAAAGAACCTTTGAGTTTATCGATTGCGAAGCCTTCCATATATTGTTTAGATCATACATCAGACCTCATCTTGAATACTGCGTGCAAGTTTGAAAAAAGATATTCAAAAATTAGAGAAAGTACAGAGACGAGCTACCAAGTAAATGAATAGTATTCAATCAGATCCATATGAAACAAGACTAATGAAACTGAATCTGTATCCGTTAGCAGTTAGAAGATTAAGAGGTGACCTTATTGAAGCATTCAGAATTATTACAAATAAAGAGAATATTGACAGCTCCACTTTTTTTTCATCTAACCCTGCTAGCATTACTCGTGGCCACAAATACAAGGTGTATAAGCCATCTATGAACAAAGGTCTAGAAATCAGGAAGAACTTCTTCAGCTACAGGATCATTAAGCATACAACATCAGTAACTATATTTAAAAAGCCACTGGACCAACACTGGTTGAACAAGGATGCTGAGACCATATTGGGCAGTATGGCATAAATGACTGTGGGTCTCAAGAGGCTGAATAGCCTATTCAATTATACCCACACCCAAATAAGTGTAAGTGTAAGTGTATTTTGGTGATATTTTGTTTCTCATCCGTATAAATTTGTTTACTTTTAATTTTAACAAACTTTAATTTTGTTTTCATAGAAAGGGAGTCCATTATTGCTTAGGATCTCATACGTTATCAGAACTCAAAATTTCCCACGCTAGGCCTATACTATAAAGTGATAATTTAATGCGCAACTCGCCCATGTTATGCGGCGCCAGCGGGGTTCCCCCGTCGGACTCTCCAGCCCCAAAAGGGATTTTCACCCTGACCAGGGCTCTCAGTAGTCGCCTTTTGGTTCGCCCCCACCCCATTGGACTTCTTTGACCCAGGCATGTTGGCAAACAGGAGCAACCACTGACCGGACCACGTCGTCGGTGACGACGCCTGAGCCACTCTTACGCTTTTGTCAGGATAAATTGTGTCTACGTCGGGGACATCAGCCCCTGCCAGTGGTGGCGGCAGGATTTGCCCCACTGGGGGTCCGAGGTCTCTGACGGGGGCGATTTCCCCAACGAAAAAAAGTGGGCGTGGTCGGGTGTCTCTCAAAAGTGTTCTATTGGGGTGAAAATATGACAATTTAGGAGTTTTAAAGGCAATTATTTAAGCGATTTTGGGTCTACTAATACAACGTTCAGCGGCCCAAACAGCAAATGTTTGGGCCGCGAAAAAAAAATTGGTGGGTCGCATAATCTCATCAGATCGTGAAAATAATATTTACTTAACACGAACGAAGATAAACTAAATTAAATTACATTAAACGAAAGTGCAATTTAAGTGTGACAATTGCGTCAGTTTACTTTTTAAAGTTTTATATTAAAAATATACTATCAAAACATTTGTAACTCAGATATGACAACATTAAAGTATTAGTTTTGTTCATTTCAATGTGTTAGGCTTTAAGCTGCAAATGAAAATGAGAAAACATTTTAAAATTTAATGTGTCTATGTCTCCGCATAACCCATAAATCTCTGGCAGCACTAGGAATTTATAATAAAAGGTCTGTTAATCATTAATTTTTAAAAGTATTTAACTTATTGAAAAAAAAAAATGATTGCTTAGGTGATATTGTTAAATGAGTAATTCAAAGTTATATTTTCATTTTTAGGGGTTTTACATAGTGATATTATGGGTGATAATATAATATTTTAACCAATTCACTGAAAAATCAAGGAGGTGTTATTCCCGCTATCCCTCACACGTATAAAACGACGGACGTTTTATTGACTTTGAGTTCGATGGGTCGCGTCAGAGAAATAGGCCTATAGACAATAATTTGGGCCGTGGGCTAAAAAGGTTGGGGAACGGGGTACTAATAGGCCCTAGGCGCTATGTAGAAAATACATATACATTTGGGTTTTTTTCAAGAGGAATCGTGGTTTTTCTTCCCGACGGGGTGTTCATATATATATATATATATACGGGGTGTTCATTCATATTTTTTGTCCATTTCCCTATAGCATCGCACACTAGACAAAATAATAAAAAATTGTGTTGGCCACGGCCCGAATTTACGAAATTGAGGTTTAGTGTTTTAGGCCTATCTTGAAACATGTTGTGTTTTAATCTGTTTGTATTTATTAAATGCATTGCAGCATTTCTACAATTATTTTTTGGCTTAAAAAATGTAATAGCGAATAATGATGCAAACATTCAATGATGTACCGGTATTGTCTAGTGACGTGACAAAAAATTAAAAAAATAATAATGATTTTGAAATTAACTTAACATTTGCAGTAACTTACGGTACAACTAATTAACTTAAACACAAAAATGTTTACCCTATTTTGATTCTGGATATAATAAAAAATAATAAAACATTCTCAGTGCCTGGGAGTGTTTCTATATTTTTTTTGCAGTAAAATTATAGTTAAATATATTTTTTTTTAATATACTCATTTCTAAGGTAAAGTTAAGAATTTGTACGGTACGTTACTTCAAAATGGGCCTATATTTAATATAATTAATGTGATACAATTCCGTTTTTGCATTACAATTTTTGAAAATGTCTTTAGCTACAATAGGCTAAAATCTGAATTGAGAATGCATGTAACGCATTTTGATGATGAGTTACTGAAATATATTTTTAACTTTTTAAAATGTGAGGATTTTAGATTGTCGTAGGTTACAACGTGACATTTTGCTGTGAATACAAGGCTGATGATAGTAGGCCTACACTAGAATCTTGGCCAATAGATATTGATGGTTTCTGTAAATTATCTCCGGTAACCTTAAGGAAACGACAGATCACTTTTTATATGACTGTGAAAGACTCCGTCCCATTAGAGAATATGTTTTTAAGAATTGAAAAGATGACCTCTTTGATTGGTGTTTTGGCCATTTTTGGGAATCATTTAAAATGCATCTGCTGAGTATAAACAGCATCTATTTGTAGACAATCCTTTTGGTCAACTTGAGTCTCATAAAATAGGATCAATTTTTGACAATTACTGTAAAACCTATCTCATGGAAGCTTGGAAAGTTAGACAAAGTATATATAAATCTACGAATACAGCACCAACCATAATCAATGTAAACCGAAATTCTCAAAACCATATTTTTTATATTTTAACTACTGTATATTACC
>NW_022746879.1:118198-141364 GCF_011630105.1 Anneissia japonica | reverse complement strand
GATAAGATAGTATAATACATACTCCAAGTATCGAAATGCACGCCATCGTGTCGTCGGGATTCATACCCCGACACGATGGCGTGCATTTCGATACTTGGAGTATGTACTATACATGTATCTTATATGAGATTAATCAGTGAAACTTTCGGTGTATGTTTATGTGTATGTATGGGTATGTGTGTGTGTGTGTTTACATCCTTATATATATTTTTGTTGACATATATTTTTGTTGTTACATTTTGTAAAAAGTTGTTATTTTGGATGGACCGTTATTGTTAACGTGTGCCGCTGTTTCAAAAGTGCTATCCAATAAGTATCTAGGCTCTATCTAGACAATAGCAAATGTATTTCAAGAATTTTGAAATAGGGCAAAGTATGAAATTTAACGAGTAGCATATTTAAATGCGATAATTAATAATTAAAAAAAAAACAATGCTGATGACTGAATATTTTTTTTAGTTTTTGTTTCAATATGTCTATGAAACCAAAAGCCATGCTTTAAATCTGTCCAATATGTTATAAAATTAAATATTAATTGAAAGCGATAGAATGTCTATAATCTTAAAATTTACTTTTATATATGTTTATTAGTTTTTATTTCATTATTAGTCAAGTTTCAAGGCTAAGTATGCCTATATGTATAAGTCATTTCAATCGGACAAATGTCTAAAATAAAACAGGTCATTAGCGGAAGCGGCGCTTGGCTTCATTCCTCGCTGGAATTTGACGAAACCCAGCTAACAACTTTACGTTTAATAATAACTTTGCGATTTGGTATTTTAAACGTTATTTTGTATAATTATGAATAAATATTTATAACGTATTTTCTGTCACATATTATGTTGAAAACGTTGCTGTAACGCGTACTTTGCTTGATTCCTAATACTGTGGTCTAAAGCACAATTTCGGGCCATACTAAGCCATAAGACTCTCCACGTGATATGGACGCTATCGGGGATTCTTATTCCGTGTCTATTTCCGAGAATTTCTAGTCGGCGTCTTGGTTTCGGGATCACCTGTCCGAATTGTCGGCCCCTATGTTGGTAAATTTCATGAACCAAAACTGATATAAACTGTCTCTCAACTCTCTGTATGTCTCTGTCTGAAAGTGGTATATTTTTTTATTTTGCTCAATATTTAGATCGCTTTTGCTCGTCAACCGTTACGTCCATACTCATTTATTCAGAACTAAATTAATCTGATCTGAATTTTATAATTATATTCTTGAATAATGTTTGAGGTATTCAAATACTATGTAGGCCTACCATGTGCTAAGCAATTACGATCAGGGAAAAGTGTAATTCCACTGTTCTGAATACGATTTATAACATCATAGACGATAATGCTCTAAGCCGTATGAATGTTTGTTTTGTTGTGTAGGGGTGTATCCCTGGCTTAAGTAACTGGACCTCTACATGGTAATGCGCAGTTGAGACTATAAAAGAGCTAATATTTTTGGGGCCAATAAAATTATCCTAAGTTGTAGATTTTTTAGTCAGTACCAAGGATCCTATTATTGAGAGGGCGCTACACAAAGTCTGTCAAGCATAATTATTCTTTCCTCATCGGAGACAACATACACTACTACAATATACTACGCAACGAAGCTGATTTCATTTATTGATTCACAAGTTTGTGTTGGACATTAACACTTATTTCTTTTATGAAGATCTATTTGACAGATTAATGTAAGTATACAATGTTTGTTAATTCGTACTAATGTCGATCAAGTCCAAATTATCGTTTAAAATCAATTAAACATTAAGTGAGTATTTATGTAACAAACAGAAATAAATGTGCAAGTACTGTAAGTGGGTGCAATTTGTATTATTGACGTGCTTCTTTGTCCACATGTTATGGCGCATATGGGTCTTTTGTACTATTGCTATGTTATGTCTTCGTTACCTTATTAAATGTTAACTGGTCATTTCTTTAGGCTGTTTGTTTATAATTTTAGATTTTGTTAATCAGCTACATACACGTACTGGTTTTCCATATTGCACTAGTAAAGTTTTATGCCCGAAATCTAGATGTGTATAAGAGACAGTATATATATATGGGAAATTCTAAATAAAAGAAACCAGAATGTGAAAGACCATTCTAAAGTCTAGCTGCCACAACCACAACAAATTTTTGAACAATTATGAAAAATGCATGGTTAACAACAGTGGAAGAGCTGTTAGAATAAATAATAACTTAAAAGCTGCATCGGCAAACATATATATAAATAAAAACTCTTGAGGTGTCTAGTATTGCCAAAAGTAGTTTAAAAAAAATAGTAGTATGTCCGAAAACGTTCGTGTACTCAATAAACTACTTCAAATCTACTACTTTAAATTCAATCGGTGTTGTAGATTTGGATCCACTTATGTCTCATCGTAAGAATAAATAAATAAGTAAACGCAGACACAATAAACTACTACGATAGGCTACTTTGACATGTAGGAGACAGAAATATTTATTAGCGAAATTTTCGGCAACTCATGTTACCTTCGTCATGGCTTGAGTATCTACGGAAGCGCCTAAGTGCCATCCTACTAGACGACTTGTCAAGATTAATTATATTGACAAGTCGACATAATATATATATATATCATGCAGAGATAAATTTTCCTGCAAAGACTTTGTATTGGCTCAAGAACAAGCTTTAAAATGTTAACACTGTGTACAAAGGAGGGGGGGGGGGAGCTGCTGCTCCTACGGCTCCCCTACGTATACGTTATTGTGCCTCTGAACATTTTAAACTCCCTTTGGTACATGTTGATTTGTAAGTTTTTAACCATACCGGAACTTATGTTTACTTTTTTAAGACGTATTAGTAAAAAAAAACTCCCTTGTTCTCTAGAGAGTTGAACCCGATAAACCCAACATGAAGTTCCGCAACGCTAACTGCATAAGAGTGAACTTAAAGGACGTGTTAATTTGGCAAATGTTAAACTACAGTATAATTCTCTAAATTAATTTAAAAAAAAAAACATTTAAAAAAAATGTAATTCTTAGGACTTGACCCCGGTGAAGTCCATAAATATATATATTTATCTGAGATAAATTTAAAACTTCGCGATTTCGCGATTGCGTCGGGGACAGCCATCTACGCAGTGCAATGATTGCAGTGAAAACACTGTATAGCGGCTGTGTAGCGATTTTATGGATACAAGCTTTAGATGAGCTGAAATGATGCATAGCATTTCGCGATTTAAAACCTATCTCGCCATGACAACATATACTTTTTACTATGACGACTTGGCAAGATATTCTATCTCGCCATAATGACATGTACTTTTCTGGAAGTCAACTTGGCAAAATAATGTATCTTGCCATGACAACATATACTTTTTGTAAAGCCAACCAGATAATCTATATCGTCGTGACAACATATAATGTTTATTATGTCGACTTGGCAAGGTAATCTATATCGCCATGACGACATGTGCTTTTCTGGAAGTCAACTTGGCAAGATAATGTATCTCACCATGGCAACTTTTAAAAGTTGATAGGTCGACATGGCAAGGAAATTTATCTGTGCATGTCGACATCATATGTATATTGTGTCGACTTGTCAAGATAATTAATCTTGACAAGTCGTCAAGTAGGATGGTACTTAGCGCTTCCGTAAGTATCCATGATAAACTATACAAATATGGAGGAATTAGTTTAGAAAATTCCTCCATGATACAATGGATATTGTATAGGTCTATAAACAAAGGGTTACATGGTCTTATCACTAGCAATAGTTAATAAGGAGGCTCTAGGTCTGACAGAAGCAAATAAATCAGTAGCAGGTCAGTGTGACAAAACAAAGGAATGCTAAACAAGGAAATAGGCGTATAAAAAACAAAAATGGAAATAGAACAAAATAAAATGCACAGAAGCCGGTGATACAAGAAATAAGAAATATGTTTTTCTCTTGATCCAAAGAGTAGTAACTGATAGAGACTTGATCTGTTTGTGTGTGGAGGGAATGTCCTATAATTAGGGATATTTTGTAACTGTCCAGAGACGTTATATAAACTATGCCCCCACCCCCAAATAAAAAAATGAAAGAAATATGTTTTTCTCTTGATCCAAAGAGTAGTAATTGATAGAGACTTGACCTGTTTGTGTGTGGAGGGAATATCCTATAATTTGGGATATTTTGTAACTGTCCAGAGACGTTATATAAACTATGCCCCCACCCCCGAATAAAGAAATGAAAGAAATATGTTTTTCCTCTTGATCCAAAGAGTAGTAACTGATAGAGACTTGACCTGTTGTGTGTGGAGGGAATATCCTATAATTTGGGATATTTTGTAACTGCCCAGAGACGTTACATAAACTATGCCCCCACCCCCAAATAAAGAAATGAAAGAAATATGTTTTTCTCTTGATCCAAAGAGTAGTAATTGATAGAGACTTGACCTGTTTGTGTGTGGAGGGAATATCCTATAATTTGGGATATTTTGTAACTGTCCAGAGACGTTATATAAACTATGCCCCCACCCCCGAATAAAGAAATGAAAGAAATATGTTTTTCCTCTTGATCCAAAGAGTAGTAACTGATAGAGACTTGACCTGTTGTGTGTGGAGGGAATATCCTATAATTTGGGATATTTTGTAACTGCCCAGAGACGTTACGGTACATAAACTATGCCCCCACCCCCAAATAAAGAAATGAAAGAAATATGTTTTTCTCTTGATCCAAAGAGTAGTAATTGATAGAGACTTGACCTGTTGTGTGTGGAGGGAATATCCTATAATTTGGGATATTTTGTAACTGTCCAGAGACGTTATATAAACTATGCCCCCACCCCCGAATAAAGAAATGAAAGAAATATGTTTTTCTCTTGATCCAAAGAGTAGTAACTGATAGAGACTTGACCTGTTTGTGTGTGGAGGGAATATCCTATAATTTGGGATATTTTGTAATTGTCCAGTGCCCAGAGACGTTACATAAACTATGCCCCCACCCCCCAATAAAGAAATGAAAGAAATATGTTTTTCTCTTGATCCAAAGAGTAGTAACTGATAGAGACTTGACCTTTTTGACTGAAATGTATTTCGTAAATGCGTCGCTGGCTGACCGGGGTCTTTCCTCCCTCTCCCCCACATCGAGATGAGTTATATTCCTCATGTGTTATCCAATCTTTCGCCAGACGATAAAATCAAGTTTGGAGCTCTGATACTAGTGAAAAGGATCCTGTGCTTTGTACGACCCACATTATTTCTTTTTGTAATTATAGATAATCGATAATGGATATTCAGGAGAACCACATTCATTCACTTGAAAATGTACAAGAAGAGGAAAATGACGGCACGAGGCTGATCAAAAAAGATGAAACTGAAATTACACCAAACAGGTATCCGATATATATTTTTTTTAAATACAGGACTTGTCGAATGAAAAAGCAGCTACACGTATACTATACAGACGGTTCCGTTGCTGTAACATGAATCCCAAACCTGGTTAACTCCACTGATAGATTTTAGTAGCTGGTGCCAATTAAAGGTTAAACATGACGATAAGCTCATGGTAAACATTGGACATTTATACAGAAATAAAATGTACATAGTGTATAAAAAATATATATATATTCGATTGAATTGTCTACAATTACCAGACCCCAGGAACCTATTAACATTATTTTTGCTCCAAATCGGCTTAGTGCAGTATTATCTGGACTGGAAAAAAACAAAAACAAACAAACAAACAAAGCCCTTTGAACGTCGAAAACGCCGAAGTTAGCCCTGACCCCAAGGCTCTGTACCCAGACACAATAAGTTAGCAGGGCCCGAAGAAACCCGGAAGGGGCCTGATCAGGCCTCCTTTTTACGCCACTGCTACCCACTCCAATGGCTACCAATTCAAATGTGGTTGTCTCGAAATGCTAAAGGAATACAGAAAAAATCTCTAATAGAAACCCATGGTCTTCAACATTTTTTAGGACCCTTGGATTGGACAACTTCTTTTTGAGATTACATTTAAAAACCCCATTTCTATCTTTTATTTTATAAAAATATTTTTCAAATTAAAGACCAAAGCTGCTAAAGACCATGACGGGTCCCAAAAGTGATCTTTAACTAAAGGGAGACCTGTACAATAATTTTACAGCATTAATCACGTGACGTTTTTCTCATTTTTATAATATAGTTTTGAAGTAAGTCGACTCTTAAGTAAATTCTACGGAATAGGAACGATCCTGTTTAGTGTAGCAATATACACAGCGGTGCTAAAAGGTTTCACCGGCGATCGTAAATCGGGACTCACTACCCCTGTCGCATACTACTACATGAGCATTCTATTCGGGCTCAGCATCTTATTCATGGCTGCTACATTTATCAACGAGTACCTGTTGTATCGTCGCAATGCCGCAGCAATTGAAAAGGAAATTGCTCCACAGTCAACAAACGTTTACCTGAAAGGTTCGTGTGAAATGTCAAACACTACCGTTCCATGAATTTAATTATGATAATAATGACGATGGAGATGATGATGATGAGGAGGAGGAGGAGGAGGAGATATAAATGATGATAATGATAATGATGATGGTTATGATGTTGCTGATGATGGTAATGATAATGATGATATTAATAACAGTGATGATAATGCTGCTGATGGTGGTGGTGATGTTGATGATGATGATGATGATGATAATGATGATGATTATAGTTATTGACATATTATAATCTTCAAGGAAGTAATGTTTTATTTCTTTTCTAAGTTTATCTTTCATCTTTTGGTGTTAGAAACTGAAACAAACCAATTCTTAAGCTAGCTGAGTATTGATTTTGTCAATATTGAAATTACATCTCACGACTGTTCAATTTGCAAATAACAGCAATACAAACATTGCCATCTTAATAAAAATTAATTGTTGTGGTTGTTTCTTTGTTTTGATTGCATAAAAAGTACAAATTCACATCCATGTTATTGCGTGTATACATTTACATACAATAAATAATATAAAAAATGTATAACTTTCTATTGGCAAGTAATTAGGACTATAAGGAAGAAAAATTAGTTATTGTCATTGCATCCTCCACGATGGCCGTCAAAATATACAGTGGCGGCGTCAGTTTGACCGATAGAACGAGGGGTAAAAAGCTCAGATGAGTGGCCAGGCGGATCCAACAAGCGTAATTTGGCCCGTGGTCCATAAGCCCTAGTGGTGGGGTCATTTGCAAGCTCTCAGATGCTCAATGTGGGATTTGAGAGATACTTTCACAACAATTTTAGAATATCATAATCCATATGGGCCTATGCACAATTTTCAAAAACTGATAGTCTTAAAATCCGAAGTAGGCAATTCGTATACTGTTGTTTTATTACCGCCAAAAATACCTATCATTTTAGCCTACGTCGAACCAGGAAGCCCGAACATAAACATAAATAAATAAATTGTTCACTTTACAGTCGGTCTAGTGATGTTTGGCATTGTCGCCATTTTGTTTCTACTAATTGGGTTCATGTGCTATTTTGATGTACCACCTAAGTATCGTGACGCTGGTGAGTCTTACTTCGACATGATAGGCCTCGTTTTCCACGTTTTACAGATAGCTTACCTGTTGCGTTACTCTAGGGTCTGCTTTCAGCAGAAGCCCGTTTTTATCAGGTTGGTTTTTAATTTTTTTTATACGAAATTACTGTAATTTTTTAGACTCTTCAAACATCGTGATGTGAGTTTGTTTTTTTTTAACAATAATTGCCTATCTTCATCCATTAGTTCATCATCATGCCAGTATATGGGTAAATCACACAAATTTGTTAAATAATGAACGATCCATGAGGCGTGAGTTAAGTGCAAACATATTTAGATTGTGATTGGGAGTGACTTAATTAGAATTTAATAAATCGAAATGTGACAAGTATTCATAGAAAACCGACAAAGCAAATTATTACAAAGCGACATAAACTACAAAACCTTTGCTAGTCGAAAATAACAATATTGCTATTGTATTAAATCTTATTGATACTACTGACAATTAGTTTAGTTTTGTATTACCGCCACAATGATCAAAACTTTATCATCCAGTAAAGAAATACTGTATTTGTATATAATGGTCATATTTTTAGTCTAAATTTACATGCGACAGTATAATACGACACAATTATACATTATGGTCATCTATAGGCCCTACAAATTATAAATGAAATGTGTGTGATTAATACAGTACTAAAAACGAATTATTACCATACATGTTAAAAAAGTGAAGAAAATAGAATTGATGTGCCATGGGCGGATGGGGTTTCGTGATCAAACAAAAAGTGCGACACAAAAAAGAGTAAAAATAAGAATAATAACATTGTATTTAAAAATGCATGTGTATTGTTTGTTTGAATCTTCTTGTAGATTTGGTGTGATGCATATGATCGCTACCAACGTAACTTATTGGCTTCAGCTTGTTGCTTTTGATACAGTCATTGACTTTACTGAAGACTACAGAAATAATTCGTTTTTCAATTGTAAGTGCAATATAGGCCCTATAAACCTACAGATACATAACGTATACACATCTTACAGCAAAGAGATCTAACTTACTAATTACAAGATGAGCAACTCGATAAGTCCTAAGTGATATTATGAGGCGTACAATAATATTATAGGGGCGGTTTGGGGAAGTGGTTACAATTTGGGCAAAGGTCGTGGGGGATTGAACCTCTCGCTGTTATTTCGCTTGCGTACTTGCAAAGCATTATTGTTATTAATAATAATAATTGGCTCAATTTCCAGTTTCCCAAACATTTTATGAAGTGTATACTCTAGAGTCTAGGTCAACGTTCTTCAAACTTTAAAGACTGGGTCCTATAAATATTTCATGTATTTAACCGCGTCCAACCCGCCGCCTGGCGACGAGTTAAGTACTGTAGGCCTTTCCCAAAAATCAAGCGATTTTTAGTGAACATGCTACACTCTATACATTCAGCCCTTACAAGAATTATAGTTGCCAATTTATCCAATCCCGAACCCAAATAAGACTCTCATTTTGAGTTAGTAACCGTGATAACATTTTTTAAGGAATTGTATTATTATTCCTTTTCAGTTTCACCGTACTCGGACGGCAAGAATGTCTCAACACTGAATAAAATTTGTTCCAAAACTAGCGGTTACATGACTGCATGTATCATCGAATACTCAATAATTGCCGCCACCTTGCTACAGATAATATGGGGAAATGTGGGACAAGTTAGACAACCAGCAGTAGAAATCACCCCGGTGCATAAACACTCACTGAAAAATGCTTTGTACGGAATTGCCACTGGCTCAGTGTTTTTGGTTTCGGTGATCATCTTTGGTGTTCTCAGCGTTACGCTGGACGACGAAAGAGTCAAACATCTCGTTCTGCCCTTCTCTGTTTTTCGTATTATAACATTCATTTGCATGTTAGTTACAGTAATCGTCTGCCTACGAAGTGTACACCGCAATTCCTGTAATGCTTTAGGTGCATTTCCACCAATAACGTTCTCCACGAACGATTGTACTCTTCTGTTGTTTTGCCTTAGCTTTTTTATTTTGGATGATCTTTATAGTCTGTTAGCGGTCATTGTAAGCAAAAACGGCAATGCTTTAGATATATTTAATTGCGTGCTAGGCTTAATTGTTTTTATTCTACAATCTGTGGTCATTATAATTGGCCTGTACGACAATTCCGTCATACTAAAACGTAAAATGCTTATCCGTCAGCTACTTATGTTTTTGTTTGTTGTGAATATCTCGTGGTGGATATTTAGTCACTATGAGTTAAAACACGAAATGTTGTTTTATGTAATCGAGCCAAGCGTGTACACTGAGCTTCTCTGGTATATCATTAATCACATCACAACTCCAGTGGTTATTTTGTTTGCTTTTCACTCAAGCGCCTGTATCTTTGAGATCGTTGTTTCAAAAACTAACGGGAATGATATTTAGCAAAATGGTGGCCAGGTCCGGCTATAAGTTTATGAAAAGATTAAAAATTGTTAATCTTAATATTAATGTAAGGAATACTATGTTCACGGTTTAATTAATTTTATCTATAAGTTTATATCAAATCCTACTCATCAGTAGTGTTCTACCAGAAGACAGGTTCCTCAATAGGTCCTATTCCATTATTCTCGGTTCCCTGCATTCCTCTTCAACTCATTGTAACTTCTTCAATTCCGGCTATCATCAAGCATCATTATTCTCACAAAAAATCCCATTAAATTACATTAATTTAAAAATTTGATATAGGCCTATTGTTATAAATATTTGTTTTATAAATTGAATAGAATTATAGCAGAATAACATAGTATGAACCCTGGTGTATTACAATTTACTGTATAACAATTTATTAAAATGAGTTAATTGTGTATTATAATTATCATGACTAAATTATCCAATAAACAAGGCAATGGAAAAGAAATTAAAAGCTGTGGAAATGTGGTTCTACAGAAGAATGTTGAAGATCTCGTGGGAAAAGAAAATGACAAATGGAGAAGTGTTGCAAAAAGCGAAAACAGAAAGGCAGTTGATAAACACCATAAGAGAAAGACAATGGAGATTTGTTGGATATATTCTAAGAGAAGAAGGTGGAATTGAAAGACATATCATCGAGATGGAATTGAAGGGGAAAAGGGCGAGAGGAAGGCAAAGGATGAAGATGCTTGATTGGATGAAAGAAAAGCTGAATGTGAAGAATGATGTAGAGCTTGGGAATATTGCGAGAGATAGAAAGAGAGGGAAAAAGACAGGACAGACACTGACAGACAATCCATGAACGCCTACGGCATAATATAAGAAGAAATTATCCTTATACTGTACAAGAAACAGGAACAAGGAAGAACATTGCAGAGAGATAAATATACACCACAGTGATTTGTAATTTTTTGGAGTAGGGTAGCTCAGTGGTTAAGATGCTTGCCTTCTGATCCCAGGGTCCTGGGGTCAATACCTGTCACAGCAGGACTTTTTCTCACGACCAAAAACAACTCCACTCCCTAAGCCTCATAAAGAGACATGGTTTACAATGCTTCATTCTTATCCTTTAAATGGTGAGCGTATTTGCTGTTGGATGTGAAGGAAGTAAATAAATATTTAAAAATAAATAAAGTAGAAACTAGAAACATAAACACTTTGCAAATTCCTGTAAATATAAAACTTCGGCTATAGAAAATGTATTATAAGATTGAAAACCTTAATATAAATTTAAGGAATACTATGTTCACGGTTTAATTAATCTTACCTGTAAGTTTAATATATAAATTAGATATATTGTTATGAATACAGTATTTGTTTTATACTGAGTAGAATTATGTAAGAACAATATGGTGTCTATTATAATATGTTATAAATTACTGTAGGCCTATTGATTAAAATGAAATACCGTAAAACCTCAATAGCAGTGAACTTTGGATGGGCTTCTTTTCGAGGCTACATTTGAAAAGTAAAGAAGGGGGATTTTTTTTCAAGATGAATAATGTAGATTTTTGGAATTACTACTATAAAACAACAAACAAGGCCACTATAACATCAGTTTGAATCATGGAGTGTATTAACCGGTATTAAATAACCTAAACTGCTGTATAAACCAAGCGTGTTTTTAATTTATTTTGTTACTTTGAAATTCATGTACAGTATGTTCCGTGTAAAAGAAGCTCATACTATTTTGTGATAGACTTTTTTTCGAGGCTACTTTTGCAACTAAAGAGGGGGGTTTGCGAGATGAGTTTCTTCTCGCGATTAAGCTCATTGGGCTTTTATTCGAGGTCTTACGATAGATATATACAGTTACTTAGGTATAGGCAGTGAGCCACTGCAAAGCACTGAAACCTGGGCTATAGAGGTCCGATCGATAAGCCTTAAGAGATCTAAAAATATAACCTAAATAATCCAATTAAAGTTTCAAAATGACCCTTTAATAATAATATAGGATTTAATGTTCACGCTACAATAAATAAATTGAAATAAACATTACATATGGTATTGTTATACACATGGTATTGTTATTGCCCGTCATAACTTTAATGTTTTTTTGCTATGCAGATTGCATTCTCCTACTTAGTTTAACCTCATCCGGACTTCAGGTGCTAATTAACTATATGCCAATAAGTATATCGTTGAACATGGTACGGTACGTTTCAACCCAGCTAAAACATTCTGTTCTATCCTCGGTAAATGTCATTAAAAAAAATGAACCCATCTGGTCTCAGCTGAAAAACCATATTTTGTCATCCGTTGAAAAACTAACTTAGGCCTACGTTGGTGTTACTCTTTCATCAAACTTGAAAGGCAATCGTCATGTAGATGAACCTATTAGAAAATGTCAACGGGCCTTTTCTCATTACATTGCGTCGGCTTTTGTAAAGGCGAGGACAACAATGATGTAAAAGTTTACTTATGGAACTCCATTTTAGCTCCTATTTTAACCTACGGTAGCCAATGTGTTGACTTAAGCGACTCCTATATCAATAAACTTGACAAGCTACAGAATAGTTACTGAAAGCTGCAATTGGTATACCAAAATTTTGCCGAAGCATCCCTATTATTCACGCAATTGACGTACCAAAAGTCAGTAATATAGTTAAATGCTTTCAGTTAGACCCCATGGCCCAGATATTTAATAGCAATTCTGCTTCTCGGTTATTTTATTCACTTATTAAATTCCTATTTTAACAATGTTATGTCTCATCTTAAGGGCACCTTAGTCTCCCGTGTTATAAATTTTGCTCACAACGACAACTTTGGTTTATTAAATCCATTTTTTATGTTAAATACTGTATGCATGTTAAGTCATACTTTAAGAATAATTTTGTATTGATCATGGAATCTGTGATAGTATTAAGTCCTTATTATTTATCAATGATTTAGATAGTATTTATAGATTATTATTGCATTTTTAAACATTTTGCCTTATGTTGTACTTTATTATTGTTGTAAAAACTTGCTTCTCCTTCGGGAGGTTTATGGAAATAAATAAATAAATAAACAAACATTATTCATTATGTTCATTACATTTTATCTGTGACGTGCTATCAATTTATTATTTTTATTGTTATTTGAACAAATTTTACATCGCCGCAGGATTCTCTTGAAATGTGTTATGAAGTCTCTACGTTATTCAAATGCAGCACCCCAACACCAGACACCGCCACTGACTTTTTAATTATAGGTCTATTCCAGCAATCCGACAGTAGTCTGTTTTCCTAGTAGGGCCTATGTCCTAAATTCGCTACAAACATCAAATTGGGAGCTAGAAACGAAAGAGGAAAAGCCAGTCACCACCCATGGAGACGTACGACCAGCGATTAAGACATAATTTCTTTTTATATATTTGTTTTAATTAACTTAGGTTTAGAAGAATAGAGGGTGTACGAAGAGGCACATATAATGCTATTTCACTGTAGACATAGATATAGATCTATGTAGACTTGCCACGTCATGATAAGAGACTAAATTTTTATTTCATTGTTGCGCTGTGAGACTCGTTAATGTTGTTTTTAGATTATATTTCAATGTTTTTCTTGAGAATTGGTTTCAGTATAATGGTTGTTTTATCCTCCCAGGGGACTTCGCATGGTTAAAGGCGCAAAATATGCACAATAACTATACAAGGAAGTAGGCTTATTTGATCAATGTTATTCGTCAAAGATAGGCTAAAATGCTTTAGTCTGGTAATATTAATGATTAAAGGTTTTGAGAGACATTTGAAATGCGGTCTCAGTTTGTATAAGCCTCAGACTAAGAACAGACAATTTTAGTTTTATTTTTAAGCAAGCATATCGTGAAACAAAATATAACCCTGCATGACTTGCATTATTTGTAGGACAATCGAAATGTACTTTTATTAACACTGTTCTTTAGTTCACTAACTTTTCATTAACATGTCACATTAAGTACGAATGTTGTTGACGATAAAAAGCAATTGTTGTTGTCCATTAAGTCATGGCTTAACCTTTGTGACCCCTTTAATGAATGAGTTTCATTTCAGCCTCTCTCTGGGGTGGGTGCAGAGGGTGCCATCGCACCCTTCTAAATTGTATGAAGAAAAATAATTGTTGTATTGTATTGTTGATATGAATTATTGGTAAGATTTTTAAGGTACATGAGAGTGCAATTTCCGGGCATCTAGAGGTCCATATTCTTAAAATTGTCGCACCTCAGCCCAAACCATGTTGAGGCTGAGGTGAAAAGGAATTCAAATAAACATAAATAAATATCTCGCAGGGACTTATCCAAGGAGGAGCCGTGTTCCCCACTCCCACTCACTTCCCCCCTCCCCACCTTTGTACACGGTGTTACAATTTTAAAGCTTGTTTTTGAGCCAATACAAATTCTTTCCTGGCATTCAAAATAAATACTTCTAAAACATGTAAATATGCATCAGTACACGTAATAATAATAATAATAATAATAATAATAATAATAATAATAATAATAATCGCGTAATAATAATAATAATAATAATAATCGCGTAATAATAATAATAATAATAATAATAATAATAATAATAATAGTGTAGTTTTATATAGCGCACATATCCATCTAATGTATAAGATGCTCAGTTGCCTTGATATGTGAACTAGGAACTCGATCATATAGGCCTATCGGTCTAATAGAACACGTAGGCCTAAGCGTGGTTTAAAAAAATCTTAAATTCATAAATCAGGCCAGGTCTTCTTATAGAAATGTGATACTGTTATGGTTCAGTTTGGTTTTTATCCTTTTGCAAGTTTCTTTAATAATACCGTACTACTACTATTAGAATAATAATAATAATGATGATGATGATGATGATGATGATGATGACGACGATAGTATTGATAATAATATTAATAACATTAAAAGTGAAGAAAATTGTGCTAAATGCGAAAAAAGTTGTGATTTGTTGATCATAATTATTATAGTATACGGTAGTTAGTAATAGTTAGGCCTAAGTTGTCCTGGATATAAGTAAATCCCTGATAAAAGATCATGAAAAATTTGTTGGCGTTTCATTTTGACTATACAATGGTGATGTGATGATAAATTTTTACTATAAAAGTGTCATTTCCGGTCATCTAGAGGTACTATTTCCTCAAATTTTCTCACCTCAGCCCCAACCATGGTGGGGCTGAGGTGGTTGTGAAATCACGGTTTTGAATTATGCAAAGTAGGCTACATATACTCAAAGACGATGTTTTAAGCTTTGTTTTCTATGGTATATCACACACAAATTAATAAGATCTCTATGGTTGCCAAAAATCCCTGATAAAAGATCATGAGAATTTTTTGGCGCTTCATTTTGACTAATGGTGATATGATGATAAATTTTTCCTAAAATTTTATCGCCTCAGTTCCAACCATGGTGGGTCTGAGGTGGGTGTTGTCTCGCAAAATGTCCTTCTCCTCCACCTTTCAAAACAGATCTGTGCACTTCCCTGGGTATGACATTAAACTCCTGACTCGGAGTATGTCTTAGTGACTGCTGAGGCGAAGGTCCATACATTTGTTTTTAGCATGTGATCTGGTTTTTCATGCCCATTTTTCGTGGTTATGACTATTTTAGCTTAAAGAATGTTTTGAGCAGAGGTGGATACAAGACCCGCCCCCTCCCCTCATTCTTTAATGACAAAAAAAAGAAAAATATATTGAAATTTAAGTGTGAGAGTGTAATTTCCGGCCATCTAGAGATGTCCTAATCATAAATTTACTTACCTCAGCCCCAACCATAGTAGGGCTGAGGTGGGTGGTTCCTCGGTCTGTGAAAGTCCCTCCCTGGTTCACCTCTCTTTCGAATTCCTGGATCCGCCACTGTTCGTTTATTATATAATTATTGCTGCGCTTATTTTTAATGCGTCTATTGCAATTTTCACTTTATCCTCTCAAAACAGTCCTAATAAAAGAACGTTCAGAGTGCGCTACTTCACAGGGGATTCGCCCCCTGGACCCCGTCGGGGTCCTACGTAATTCGCATAACGGCTCCCCCTCCCACCCATTTCTCAGACTTATGGTACTGAAGCTCATTGTTAAATCATAGAGGTAAAAACACAACTAAGGTTATTCTGCAATACGTCTATTGGGTTTTATCATCAATAACATTCACACATTAATTTACATGGGAAAAAGTTAGTCAACCAAAAACAGTGCTCATAAAAGTACGTTTCCATTGTCCTACAAATAATGCAAGCCATACAGGACCCCAAGTTGTTGTTCTGATCACTGTGTTTCGTCAATAGCCTTATGAGTCAATCCTAAGATATAATACTGAAAGAAGATCGAAATAGTCAAAACCCTTTTTTTTTAAAGTCATACAGTTAGCATTATATACACTGATTTTTGTACTGCTAAGTTCCGTCGCTGTGTTTTGTTCTGTTACTTAGGTCGATGATTGTTCTATTGTTGTCAATGATTATACTTTATCAGAGACTCATGAATACCCAGTATGCCCGAAACGACATTAAGATATCAATGGTTATGTATAAATGGCTAATATGCCCAGGAAAGAGATTACCGTCTACTAAATGCAGTACGCCCAGATTTCTTAACTCATTCATACCTCTTGCAATAACATCCTAACATTTCATCACAAGAAAGTACTATTGGTATCGTATTTTGCATTCTTTTTTGGAAAATAATTTTTATGATTATGCCAGTTTGTTGTTTGTGAAACCAAACATTTAGTATTATTAGTAAACCAAAATTAGTGAATATTAATTGATCCATAAATATATCTTGCTATTTATATCTTTTATTGAATAATGTGATTCATGAATAGGCCCTACGTGGTTTGATTTGTAGGTTTCATTAAATATCTTTAACGTAATTCTGTACTGGTATCATAATTTCATTTTCCAATGATGGAATAATCCAGTGGTGTAACTACCGCAGGTTCACCGAACCTAGGCCACCCAGCTCCAGGGGCCACGATCTATAAGGGCCCCGCCCCCTTATACAAAATCTAATAAAGCAATGTAAACATAAAAATCTAGGATGATAGTATTTGTCTTTGTATAATACTGCACATTATAATTTAGAATTGTTAAAAATAATCACTTATACATGCCTAACACAGTGACGTAACTATCACAGAATCTGGCGGTTTATTGAACCTGTGTCTCCAATCTTTAGGGGCCCATCCTTATAAACAAAATCTAATAAAGCAATGCATAGAAAAATCTGAATTGATAATATTGTAAACATTGTCACTCGAACGCCGACATCATGATGATGGAAGCCACAGTGGAACAGATCGTCATCTATGCATGCTAAATCCTGACCAATAAATTGACCTTTCTTTTCCCTCTAATGTAAGGACTAATGTAAAGACTTTGCCGCTGACGTTTGCTGGGGCAGGGGAAATTTTGAGGGAGGGAGGCTGGGCCGTCAAAAGTAAAAACAAAAAAGAAGAAAGAATGAAAGGAAAAGAAAAAAAAATAATCGTCCAAAAGGCCTCAGATGTTATTTTTGGGCGAAAACTAATATTTTGCGGGGGCATGCCCCCGGACACCCTTACGTTGAGTTGTTTCGATCGGCCCCACTGTCGGCCACCCTTTTGAACATCCTTGGATCCGCCCCTGTGCTGGGGCGTCTAACCCTGTACCCTGACCAGGGGCTCTTTGGGCTCATTAACTTCAGCTTGGACTCGCACTTTAGCCTGCATTAGTCATAGTATACTTATCGAGCATGAGACTTGCGCTTTCAGTCCCTATTTCAAGCTCTTTTTGTGAAATTTGATACATTTTTCAAATAATTCATGATTTTCATGTGTCTGTTTGAATTAGATTGGCTATGGCTATGAAATCTGAAGTCCACCCCCGTCCACCTTATCAAAAAAAAAAAAAATATCTAAACCTCTGATTTTAGGGCTTATTAGCTATTACTTCTACCTTGTCGATCTGTCGTCTATCTACGAATAATTGATTAATTGAAACTTATAAAAGTAATCGGTAAAGACCTACCAAAAGCCTGCAAACATATCACATGAGACTTAATGATGGTATTTAAAACTTAATACAATTCAATTCATAGTACATTTCCAAAGCGAGAAAAAATAAGTTGTATAATGTCTCAACAAGCCGAATTAATTCGACAAGATAAAATCGTACCAGACAGTCTTTTACTCAAAGTTCAAAAGATAATTAAGATTTACTGTAGTTTATTTTCTTATGTACATTTTACTGTATTGTGGGGCTACTGGGAAGAGCAGTGTTTTCACTGAGAGGGCTACTCTACTCACAGAAAGAGGAATCTGCTCAGAAACAGAACCCAAAACGAACTTGACTTACTTCATCATGTTTATTTTCAGACTACAAATTTATCACATATATGGCCAACGGAACTGGCCACACTCGTCAGGTCGAAATACAAAATATGACCCCGACAACACAAGACCTACAAGGTTATGCATAATTATACTCTGCATGACCTTGTAGGCCTATGTTGTGCCATTCATGTTTTGTAGGCCGAATTGACGAACTACTATCTGAGGATCTACATATTTAATATAAATAAAAAGGCTGTACATTACTTAATAATAATAGCAATAAAATGGTAATTCGAGTCATTTTATATGCACATAGACCATGATGCTTAAACGCGACTTTCAAAAGACGTTGTTCTATAATTTATTTTTCAAAGAGAGAGAATGTAGGTGAAAATATAATAAAAATAATATAAATATTATATCAAGTTACATAAATAAAATTATATAAAAGTATATAGTAACGTTATATAAAAGTATATTCAATGCAATGATTAATTAAAACATTAGTAAGACCATAGTTATGATAATACAGTGGTTTGGAGTGGAGTTGAATAGCTTAGTGGTTAAGATGCTTGCCTTCTAATCCCAGGGTCCTGTGATCATAGCAGGGCTTTTTTTCACAACTGAAAACAACTCCACTATCTAAGCCTCGTAAAGAGGCTTCGCTGATAAAAGCATATTATTATTTCATTTATTTAAAGAGGGACCCCTGAACATTAGCCGACCTTTAAAGATACGCTAGGGTCAGCCTCTATAAATATGGTAAAAAAAAAAACTGATGCAATAATGTACATTATATTATCATTATTATTTTGTAATTTATACTTTTAGTTTGTAATTTATACTCTCTACAAATCCACATTAGTTCGCTTTTATAAAACTTTATTATTATTATTACTTCAAAAGACAGCATTAGTTTTTATAATGTAGATTATCATATCGCTAGGTGAATCTAATCGTGGGCTATCTTTACGCTTACAAAATGCCGATTATTCGTCATCCACATTTCAAAGAAGCAGACACTGGACTGGTAGTAATAAAAAACTACAAAAGGACCGGTAATTCCATGAATCACCCCGTAAGTTGTGGTCCCGTACAGATGTTTCTGTGTCTCATAAATATGTTGGTTATTGTTAAGCTCGGTCAGTGCGATGATCCACCAGGCTAAATTGGACATCGACAAAAACAGAAGCATCGCTCTGTACCAGTCGCCCATCGGAATGGACACCTTAAGTCGTAGGCTTTGCACGATCAGGACAGTTTGAATCACCATCCTCACCAAGGTTAACAACTGGTCGATACTCGTCAACACCGCAAACCTGAGGCCTGAACAGTGTATAGCTACGATCAGACTAAGAGATGAATACATCTCTTGTAAAGTATAGAACACTAGACAAAGCCCTATGATCAGTTCGTCCAGCTGGAATGGGGCCAGTAGCTGGCGGAAGACTAAATAAGAGCGTCGCGAAACGACAAGTAGCACTGTAACTGTGCACAGTGTTATGACATTTAATGTCACCCTTATATAATAGTAGCTGAGAGTAATAATGCTATCATCTTCAAGGGTGGCGGAGATAATTAGGGATGCAACTGTTCCTGTTATAACAGCGAAGCCTAGAATCAGAGCTATGCTTGTGTTCCAGGAGGAGTAGTGTCTATTATTGACTACGTCCTTGGTCTTAACCTGGTGTACGTTTCCAATACTATTCCACATGATAGCAACCGTGGCAGCAGCGATAAAACCATACTGGATCCGACATACGTCCAGGTATGGCTCTAAAACGTTCCACATTGACTGCAGTGACGAATTATTGGTTGTATCTGCAAAAACAAGATGATACAAAAGTCATGGTCAAGTGTGGTTATGACGTTCATGTATTGAAAAAAAACGTAACAGTCAGCGTAAAGGTTGAATATTTTGTTTTAAATTCTTTTTCAGATTCCTCTTTTGCTACGATTCAATAAAGATATGAATAGAAATATTTATTTTGTTGTTGCTTGGTTTTTCCACATACATAAAAATTCCATTTTTATGTACACAAAAATAACTCATTTGATATCTATCTAAATAATGAACATACGTGATATATGACCGGCTAGTCACATGCGATATTAGTGCTAAGTTAAAACAATTGGGCCATAGGCCAGTGTACCTGTCTCTTATACACATCTAGATGTGTATAAGAGACAGGTATATATTTTGTATATATAATATATACATATATACACACACACACATATATATCAAAAATAGTTTAAAATTAACTTAAGAAGTCTCAAGTGATCCCATATTTTCTTATTTTAAAGATTAGCGGTTCATGAGAAAAACAATTAAATGCTATTGAATAATCTGTAAAAATAATATCACATTGAGATTTAGAATTAATTGCAGTGGGTAAAAATTGTGCTAGATTGGTTTGTGTTGATCCATGTTGAGATGGACGAAGCTCGAATATAACATGTTCAAAAATTTTAGAAGTGAATGAAAGTAAAAAAATAAAAATAGTGAATTTGGCCCCATTCGTAAACCCGTCGTGTCCAAAATTGTATAGTTTCTACGCATGCGCTAGAATTTTGCGTCGTCATAAACGCGATCGAGTTTGTGAAAAAGGAACGTAATCATCCGAGTGAAGGGTTTTCGATTTTGACAACTTTTAGAGAGTTCTATAAGATATGCGAAAACCGATATTGTCGTGATATTTTACAGGAAGCCCCCTGGAAGCTTTGCCTATTTCGCATATCTTAACAGTTTTAGACGGTTTAATAAAGAAAGCAAATACAATTTGGTTTGTCAGCATTTTCCTATACTTACTTGCATAGCAATATGATTCACTGGGCATGAACAATACGAGATGGGGTAGGCCTTTTCTTCGATAAATTATCTAAATTTTACCGTATACCGTACTCGCGTATAAGACGAGGTTTAAAGTAGTAAGTTACGATTGGAAAACAGTGGGTCGTCTTAAACGTGCGACAGATAACTCGTCCAAAAACCATCGTTATCATTCTTATTATAAACTTAGGGTAAACTAAGGCCATAATTGTGTTTTACTTTTTATATTTTCAAAAGTGGGCGTGGCGGCCGCCGCTGCCGGGGAGGGGGGCAAGCGCCCACTTCGCCCACTGCTGGATCCGCCCCTGATTTTTGAATCAGCCACTGACTAGTACTACTACAGCTGAACCATGCAGCTCTTGCTAGGGTCTCCAGCCTAGGCCTAGCTAGTACAATATGGACCTAGCCTAGTAATTGGCTGGCCTAACTAGACCGTATAAAAGTGTAGGCCTATCTGATGTTTTGGCTGCTAGCGTCCTGCCCGGTGGTATACTTATAAAAAGGCTTAGGCTAGCATAGCAACTTTTGTGGTCATCATATGGCTAGGCCCTATTATAAAAAATTAAAGTAGGACACCTGATATTATGTAATGTTATATTATTACACTACATCGTGGAATTTAGAACAGCGCTGCCATTTTTCGATACTCTCTCATGAAACTAGTGCAAGGCAAACTCTTTATTTAGTTTATATTTGTGGTAAATTGTGGTTTTTAATAGCTAACAATTATTATTTGTGATTTGCAATGTCATAGCAAAGACAAAAAATCACTACACTCACTGAGACTTAACAACGAGTTTGTGATCAGTACACTTTCTGTTCATGGAGGAATAAGCCTAATCGTCATAGATAGTTTCTTTTCACGATCTTGATCACGTTTACTACGCAAAATTATAGCGCATGCGTATAAACTACTTTCTTTGGGCACGGCGGCACAGGGTTGGCACGACTGGTTTACGAAAGGGCCAAATGCACCGCGTATACTGTCGTTACTGCTGATACCAATAGTGTTACTGCTGCTCGGCAATATCTGTTGCTACGGCTGCTGTCACAAGTGTTACTACTGCTGCCGCCAATACTCATCATTTGCTACTGCTTTACTGCTGCTCAGATGCCTGTTGTTGCTACCGTTGCTGCAGTTGATGATGTTGGATTGGATTGGATTAATTTCAAATTCTCAAAAGTAAAAACAAAGTAGAGATAACCTGTGTTGGGCTTTAGACCATGCGATTCTCTAGTCACACCCCTGACCAGTCAATATGCCGCCGATACTGCTACTACTGCTAACTACCAGCAAGTGTGAGGTGATCACGCGCATTACTAACAAGAGAAAACCATTATTAACTTCTTACACAATCCACAACCAAGTCTTACAGAAAAATGACTGTCAAGTATTTGGGTTTAAACATTAATAGGAACTTATCTTGGAACACACATGTCGATAAGATTGTCAAGAAGGCAAACAGCACCCAAGTCTTTATCCAGAGTAACACTAGAGGCTGCCCTTTGAAGATTAAGGTACAGTGCTACGCCACCTTCGTTAGACTCA
Source organism: Anneissia japonica (assembly GCF_011630105.1). NCBI lineage: Eukaryota > Metazoa > Echinodermata > Crinoidea > Comatulida > Comatulidae > Anneissia > Anneissia japonica. Next base: position 118,805 of record NW_022746879.1, on the reverse strand, counting down.
CTCTTGAATATGTCTCTCCACATGGGTCCCTCATACACAAGCTAATATCAATAAACTGGAAACTGTCCAAAGAAGAGCTGCTCGATTCGTCATTGGGTATCACAGGACCAGCAGCGTCACAAGCATGATCGCACAGCTCAATTGGCCCACTCTCCATCATCGCAGAAATGCCAGCAAACTCATAATGATGTACAAGATACTCAACTCACTAGTTGATATTCAACCGCACCCTATCTTATTCCACTAACTACCCGCACTAGAGGACACAACCTAAAGTTCATCATTCCACCAACAACTTTGCTAGTGTACCGACATGCATTTTATCCCAGTACCATAATAACTTGGAACACCCTACCAGCACCCTTGGTTACAGCCCCACTCTTAAAGCCTTCAGACTAAGACTGGCAAATACTGCTATCTAAGTTGTAGTAAATTTTAGCAGCACTGTACGGTTGCTCTTTCACTCTGGTGGATTTTGTGTTCCTGCACCGCACCTGCTCTCAAGTTGCGACAATACTCCTTACGGAGGGATGCAGCTTACAAGAAGAAGAAGAAGATACTTCTTACAATGCTGCAACAGGCTGTAGCTGCCACTGTTGCCTTCAAT
>NW_022746879.1:114054-117681 GCF_011630105.1 Anneissia japonica | reverse complement strand
CTTCTAGCATAGCATTATCAGATTCAGAATGACCATCAGTCGTGGCTCCAGAAATGTTTCGACAGGTCCGACATGTCCCACTGGAGTCCAAACCAAGGAGCCGACTCAAGACTCAGCAGGGTTCACGGGGAGAGATTTTGCGGCTTAGTATGGTCCAAACTGTGCTTTTTGACCACAATATTTGAGATTATCATTCAAAATAACGTTAGTTGGAGAGACACATTAGTTCCAAAAATGTACCAATATATCAGTCTATGCAAGCATCGAAGGTATAATGATTTAAATTGTTTTAACATGTTATAGCATTATACACATATTGTTATTGCAGTATAAGTATATAATAATATAATTAATTGCTACAAACTTTTATACTGTTGATTTAGATAATAAATCATTATTTATACAGACCTATGTACTCCTACACATCTGATTCATAAAGCACGTACTTTAAAGAAATATTTATTAATCTAACTTACCCGTCGCTCCGTGTTTTGTATTTATAACAAGGAAATGAATTAAAATTCCATAAACTGAGCTTTTAAAACGTCATTGTGTCAAGGAACTGATCATGCGCATAATGTGTGTTATTATATTGCTTCCCATTCGTCTCTGTGATATTAATTCCTTATTTTGCCATACAAAAGGAAATCAAACACTAAGTTTGTTTATTATTTTGTATATTTTTAATTTTGATGTTGAAACTAACTAATAACTACCGGTCCTTTTCATATTTACATTTTTATTTCTCTCTGGTTTCTGACCACATCAACCAAAATAATCTTCATGAATCTTATCAATCTACCTACAAACTGTCTCTCCACTGAATCTGCCTTAAGTTGTATAGCTAATGGTATTCCTGATGATGTTCGAATAAAGAACAAAATATTGAATCACTATGGCTTCTCTTAGTCTTTTTGGAGTCTGCATGATATTATATTATATTATAATGGCATTTTGTCTTCTGCATTTTACACTATTGACCATTCTATTCTTATTCACAGGCTATCTTTTCTATCTGGCAGTGGTGGAGCCAGGGCCTGCCCGACGGAGGGGCTAAAGGCCCCGACGGGGGGGGGGTGCTAGTGGAGCGAATCGAGTCTCACTTGGATGGGGGCCAGGGGGCCGCCTAGGGTCTCCGGTGGGGTCCAGGGGGCGACTCCCCTGGAAGCCACGGGTATTTGATGAATTATGGCGAATTTTTATTACTTATTGTAATAAAGCAACATTTTGAATAAAGCAAGAAACAAAGAGTATGCAATGTAACCATCTAATTTATTTTCAAATCCTCCTTCTTGAAAGTGAAATTCTATATTTTAGAAATTTTGCATGAAATCTGTCAACCATGGCCTGACATGGTCGAGGTTGCTTCACCTATCACGATGTATTCCAACCATCATGAGGCTATCTAAATGAGCATTTGTCATAACAGAACGCAAATTATTTTAATTAGTCTCATTGAATTATAATTATTATTATAATTATTATTATTATTATTATTATAATTATTATTATTATCATTATTATTATTATTGTTGTTGTTGTTGTGATGAAAAGTTAACACACACAATATGGTGGCTAAACGAATATTACCTGTAAATAATTTTTTTTAAATTTGTTTGTTCCCCGACAAAAATTATCGTCTATAGCGCTGTCTCTTATACACATCTAGATGTGTATAAGAGACAGGCTATCTGGCTTTAATTGTTCTCAGTTGGTTTTCATCTCATTTCTTCCGATTTTGAAAAAGATGGTATCATGGCTGAAATACTCATTCATTCTTTCATAACTTCAAGGCTAGATAACTGTAATTCCATTCTGCACGGATTGAACACGTCACTCATCACTAGACTCCAACGTGTCCAGAACAGTGCTGCCCGACTTATAATTCTGAAGAGAAAACACGATCACATAACTCCAGTCCTCAGGGAATTACATTGGCTACCAATGAAGCAACGTATCACGTACAAGCTAGGGATGCTCATTTTCAAGGCTTTGCATGAAATTTCACCGGTCTATATCACCAGACTTGTGACCCCCCACAAGCCATCTCGATCAGGCCTCCGCTCGGCTGATCGCTCATTGCTCGCAGAATACAGAACCAACAATCACTGGGGATCAAGGGCTTCTAAATTTGCAGCTGGAAAAGTCTGGAACCAGCTCCCATTCGACGTTCGAAATTTGTCTTCACTCTCTGAATTCAAGTCTGAACTTAGATCTTTTCTTTTTATTTCTCACTTTGAATCAACTCAATAACTGCTTTTCCCCGTCTCCCACAGGCCGGCATTTATTTGTTGGGGCCACTGTCTCGATTACAACTCCTGAGCACCCGGTCGTCTGTGGCAGGGCAAATGTGTTTCCCGTTCCTTTGTTCGAGCCACCTAAGCAGAGGTCCGGGATTGCGCCAGGGTGGTGATGGATGGTGACCCCGAAGAGTAGCATCTTATTTTGCCTATCTTTCCCATCCTGTCTGGTCCGACACCAGGCCCGTAGCCAGGGGGGTTTTTAGGGGTTCGGGCGAACCCCCTTTTTCAGCGAACCCCCCTTTTGCCAGCGAACCCCCTTAACCAGAAAACGATCCCCCGTTTCCAAAATAGTGCAATTTATTACAAAATAGGAGCATTTTTGGCACTGTTTATTTTTCGCTATCGTTCGTAGTCCGATCGTAGAAATAAAAAAAAAGCTGCAGCCAGCTGAATGACGTAACCAGCAAGACTTCAAAATGAATATTAATGAGAGGTTTGTTGCCTAAGCTATTTGACCAATCGCGTGCTCCGTAGTTTATTTACTTTGGCACGACGTCATCACAAAAGTTTGGGCGCTCGATATTTTTCAGTTCTCTGGGATCGAGGACATGCGACACACCAAAAATAGCCTAGGAGGAGGACGAAGCGCCGAGAAAGGATAACCGATTTTTTTGCTTCAAGGCCAGCAACGAAGAAATCACGAAATTTAAGAAGTTAGGGTAGGGTCGTTGCCTATGAGGCCTATTATTTGCGAACGATTTTATTATTTATTTTGTAATCGAGCTAGCATAGGCCAGGGCCTAGGCTAGCGAGGAAATATACTTGGTAATGTTTTCACGTTTCGTCAGAATTAACTGACATTATTCATAATAATATATTTATTATTTTTTCTCAATATATCTCATTTAAACCAAGACAGCTCTTAAATTATTGATTGTTTATTTTCACTGTGCTAAGTTTTTTTTACATAAACTGGTTCTTAAACATGTACATTTGTAGCATTATAATTATGTCTGTTTTTTTTTCAATATTACCGTGCAAGTATATTTACATGATTTTGTAACTTGTAAATATAATAACATTTTTCCTTGCCCTAATTATATATATTTCCATTGCAACTTAACATTTAAGTTATTTTGGTAAAAAAGTAAAATGTAGGGCTGTCAGTTCCTATTGTTTCTTCATTTCTGCAATAAATAAAATATTATTTGCAATATTTCTCTTTTAAGCAAAGACCTTTTACATACCTCCATTTAGCAATCTCATAATGTGCAAGGTCTGTGTTTTGTACAGTCACCTAGTGGGTATTGCTAATTTTATCCCAGTTATATTTTTAGAGATAACATTACATAGTAGCATTAAAATGTTAAGCATTGCTTTTTAA
>NW_022746879.1:79024-112256 GCF_011630105.1 Anneissia japonica | reverse complement strand
TAGTATAATTAATAGGGTTTATACAATTTGTTGTTAAAATTTGATATTCGTAATGGATTTCTAAATCATCAAACAAAAGATGGTATTTAAGTTCAGGGGAGCTTGATATGAATAATTCCCAAAATTTGTATTTGATAAATCATAGAAATAGTATACGAATTAAGTTTGCTTTGTAAACACAACACAATATAAATATTTAAATAATAAATATTACTGTGCTCAAATAGAGTACCATTTTTATGATATAATTGTATTAATCCTAGCTTTTTAGGGAAAGGTATATTTATTTATAAATGTATAAAATAATACAAAGTTATTTAATTAGAGGCTCTCTGTTTTCATGGATGGCAATCTTTCTAATTGGCAAATCACAAAAGGTATCTATAAACAAACATCATTCATCATCTCAACTAGTTAAAAGCAGTATTCCTCTGAGCATTGTCCGTAGGCCAATACTGTTTTTAATCTTCACTAACAACTTGCCATCTGTTGAAAAGTCTGACAAATCAGCGTTTAAATTGTCTTTTAATTGGCTGTTATGATTTCGAATCCCTTTCCAGAAAAAGTTGTGACTTCTGTTATTGTATACAGTCGTTTCTGGAGCGCCACAGGTCCAACCACCCGCTAAACACACACCATGATCTGACAACAATGAGAAGCCTATTTATTAAAGTTATGCTAGGGGTTCAAATCCACAAAAAAATCTTGGAGTTCATTAAGTTCAGTATGTCCAGTAATATGGAATATTCCATCAAAAGAGCATAACATATCGAGTACAGGAAGCTATTACGATATTGGCGAACATGTAGCAGTATAGGCGTATAGTATTATTATATTACACTAATAGAAACTTAACATATACAAAAGTATATAAATTGTAATAGAAATTTACATACCCTTATGGAAGCTTTAGAACAAGATTTAATGTTAGTTTCGATCACAAATTACTTTCTGTAATCTATCAGTTCAATAAAAATAATTATAATAATAATAATAAAAATAATAATAATAAAAATAATAATAATAATAATAATAATAATTATAATAATAATAATAATAATAATAATAATAATAATAATAATTATTATTATTATTATTATTATTATTATTATTGTCATTACTAAGTTAAAACTTGAGCAGTACATCTGTGAAGCAGCAGACAACAAATACATCTTAAGAATACCACAATGCTTGCTTCACACTTGTTCACTCCTTCATCAAGAATATTGTATGTTAGTAATGAAGATGGCAAACAATTTGCCGAAACAGATGTTTGTTCATACATAAGTTTTTATAATAAAATATATTAAGCCTTACCTATATGGTATTGAGCTTGAAAATTATTGTGGTATTCTTAAATTTAAATTCAAATTCAATTCAAATTCAAATTCAAAAATACTTTAATATCCAACAGGAAATTAATTTGGCCATAACAAAAAAATATAAAACAGAGATATAAGATATATTTATATACATAAAATATATACTGCATATGTTATTTACACATATTATAAAGGATATTACATCAAGATAGCACTGTATTTACCTTTCTTTGATGACATATATAATTTAACAGTGTTATTAACGGCTATCTTGATTTATATTATATGCAACTATTTGTTTCTAGCCATACCTATGTTGTAATAGAGTATCTGGCGGTTATTTGAATCTATTCAACCATGTAGCCTCTTTGGTATAATTTTTATGACGCTCGCATTGACAGCGAGAGGTCGCAGGTTCTAATCCTGTCAGAGGCATTTTATTACATCATACTGTTAGGTAAATTTTAATCGTGAGCTATCTTTACGCTTACAAAATGCAGATTATTCGTCATCCACATCTCAAAGAAGCAGACACTGGACTGGTAGTAATAAAAAACTACAAAAGGACCGGTAATTCCATGAATCACCTCGTAAGTTTTTCTCCCGTACAGATTTTTCTGTGTCTCATAAATATGTTGGTTATTGTTAAGCTCGGTCAATGCGATGATCCACCAGGCTAAATTGGACATCGAAAAAAACAGAAGCATAGATCTGAACCAGTGGCCAATCGGAATGGACACCTTAAGTCGTAGGCTTTGCACGATCAGGACAGTTTGAATCACTATCCTCACCAAGGTTAACAACTGGTCGATACTTGTCAACACCTCATATTTCACGTCTGAACAGTATATAGCTACGATCAGACTAAGAGATGAATACATCTCTTGTAAAGTATAGAACACTAGGCAAAGCCCTATGATCAGTTCGTCCAACTGGAATGGGGCCAGTAACTTGCGGAAGCCTAAATTAGAGCGTCGCGAAACGGCAAGTAGTACCGTAACTGTGTACAATGTTATGAAATTCAGTGTCACCCTTATATAATAGTAGCTGAGAAAAATACTGTTATCTTCAAGGGAGGAGGAGATAATTAGGGATGCAACTGTTCCTGTGATAACAGCGAAACCTAGAATCAGAGCTATGCTTGTGTTCCAGGAGGAGTAGTGTCCATTACTGACTACGTCCTTGGTCTTAACCTGGTGTACGTTGCCAATACTGTTCCACATGATAGCAACCGTGGCAGCTGCGATGAAACAATACTGGATTCGACATACGTCCAGATATGGCTCTAAAACGTTCCACATTGACTGCAGCGACGAATTGGTTGTATCTGCAAAAACAAAATGATACAAAATTCATGGTCAAGTGTGGTTAGGCCAAAATAAAAATATTTTGTGTTTCCTTCCGCGACCGACCGAAATTTTCCAAAAAATCGGGTCGGCATTTATTTATTTATTTATTTTTTTTAAATGTTTTCCAAGTACAAATTCGAGAAATACCCTCCGAAATTAACACTTAAAACATAAAATCTGAAACAGACATGTATTTTTATCAAAATCGGGCCATATTACAGTATGTACGCGTATAAAATAGAAGGCATAATTTTGAGAACCGAGCGCGACGACGATACATGCACACACAACAATAATATTTCGAGGGAACGAAATATTATTTTGAGGGAACGAAATAATATTTCGATTTCGAGGGAACGAAATAATATTTCGTTCGAACGAAATATTATTTCGTTCCATCGAAATATTATTTCGTTATCTCGAAATAGTTTAATATGTTTGGACTAGCATTGTTTTAGTTACCATATGAGAGTTTCTTGTGTTAAAAACATGATTTACTATTCTCTACTTCTTTATAAAACATAAATTGTACTTTATAATAAGAGAAATCTGTATATTATCGGTAACTGGAACAGTAACAATACGAAAGTACTATGTTACTGCACTGTATGCATAGGCCTATTTTAATCACTACTTAGATAGGCTTTCTTTTTACATCTTGATTTCAGAGGTCAAAAACTTTTTTCAATTTTTTTTCAATCGTGGTGTAGACTATTATTTTAAGAACATTTTGCTGGAACATTTTGTGGATACGACGCCCCGTTAGGGAGTTATGATTTTTTTAAATAACATGATGTCAGAAAATCAGCCCAAAAGCTTATCTTATTTTTGTTGGTTACGCACCGCTGATTCGTAATGTTTGTCATCACTTCAAGTGTCTACCAATTCGTGGAAAAAGCCTGTATTACACGCAGGGCGCTTGGTTGGAGATTTTTCATAGCTACAATAGTGGTTTTGCTCGAACTGCCTGTGCGTGATCGTGTGGATCGGATACACATTATTATTTTACGTTTCGAAGCCAAATAAATCTTTCTTTAAACTGATTTATTCCGTCATTACTTTGAATACTTTTTGTTTGGCAAGCTTGCCATTTGTTCTATTGTGGTGCCTACGAGCTACGAGCCCCTTAGGCCTACTCTCTTCATAATAGGGACTGCAGTTTCAGGCCTATCCTATTTCATGTATTACTTATGCCTACTGGTACATTACTTTAATTACAAAACAATGCATTCCTAGTAATGGTAATAGTTGGAGACTTATATAGCGCATAATACATGGTCTCTATGCGCTGAACAGAAAAAAACCCCCAGAAAATAAAATCTATTCTAGAGGGTCACCTAAGCAAACCAAACTAAAATAAACAACCGAAACAGACTAAACGCAGAAGGAACCAACACTATCGCACCGTTCACCTGCAATTTGAGACCACCGACAAGCAGTGGTTAGCAGGTACATGACTCACAGGTGCTCGAATATTGTTGGCATCTGGTCTAGCCTATCCTAACAACAAAAGTGAAAAATTAACAGAAAGCAGTTAATGGTTAAAGCCCCATTCCCGGAAAAATTTCCGCTGCTGCAGGTTGTTTTATATATTTTACATATTAAATCCTTAGATGGGCACCGCTACTGCATTATTAGCACCACTACTGTAGGTGTTGTTATATGTTATACATTAATCCTTAGATGGGCACTGCTACTGCATTACGGGCACCGCTACTGCATTACAGCAGATGTTGTTATATTTTATATATTAATCCTTAGATGGGTCCTGCTACTGCATTATGGGCACCGCTACTGCAGGTGTTGTTATATTTTATACATTAATCCTTAGATGGGCACCGCTACTGAATTACGGGCACCACTACTGCAGGTGTTGTTATATTTTATATATTAATCCTTAGATGGTCACCGCTACTGCAGGTGTTGTGATATTTAATATATTAATCCTCAGATGGGCACCGCTACTGAATATAACAACACCACTACTGCAAGTGTTGTTATATTTTATATACTAATCCTTAGATGGGTCCTGCTATTGCATTATGGGCACCGCTACTGCAGGTGTTGTTACATTTTATACAGGACATTAATCATTAGATGGGCACTGCTATTGCATTATTGGCACCGCTACTGCAGGTGTTGTTATATTTTATATATTAATCCTTAAATTTATTTATTTATTATTTATTTATTTATTCTTTATACTGTAGGCACTTTCAGTACTATTACACTGATTTTCAAAGTGGTACAGTTTAAACATAACAAAAATATATACAATATAAAGACTTGTTTAACAAAAATTAAAAAGAACAAAAGGCATCACTACTGCAGGTGTTGTTATGAACACCCTAAAATTAATATGGATATGAACAATATGAAGAGACAGGGCCGGTACTAATGTGTGTTTGTAGAATAATAATTGGTTCGTAGACAAAGCGTCCTAGGCCTCTAGGGGCCAGACCAACATCACCATATAAATTATAATATAAGTCTTACCTAGACTTACTTGGCCTAGCCTATGCCCTACAGTAGAGCGGCAATGCGAGGTAAGGCATACCTTAGGCTTTGAACTAGCCGCCTTCATCCAGTGGTAGCCTAGCATAGACATGGCATGGGCTTGGCCTATATAATTTCACTTTGTTACTTTACACAAGCAGAAAAAAAAGTTCGTGTGTACATTTGGACAGCAGAAGTGTGTGTTCACTGGACCTTGTCGACAATATACAGTGCTAGGTGAAATGAATATTCAATTTCTATTGCTACTTAATTATTCATGAACCAGCAGTAGTGTCGCCCATATAACGCTTACCTTTTATGTAGGCCTATACACTTTATACAGTCAATAAAGTGCGCCCTCTCTAATGGGATTAGTTTTTGTACTTCGCATCTCGCACAATGCGGTAGTATGCACAAACTAAGCCTCACCCCGCTGGCTAACGTCACATGATCACACAATGTATGTGTGATGTTTTTAGGTAGACGGTATAATTATACAGTCATGACGTGTCACCATACAAGCCACGCCCCCTCGGCTGAACTCGTTGTATTTAGCAACTAGGCCTACCCACAAGGCAGTCGTTCGAGCTAGGCCTAAGATATGTTTGTTTAAAGCAAAATCTCGGTCAGAATCAGTTTCTTAACAAATTTGAAATAATTCCTATGAAATATTATATTTCACAAGTGACAATTATTGACAAAAACGGCCGACATGATATTTTCCGTTGCTAGTATTTTACTAGCAACGGAAAATATCATGTCGGTCATTTTTGTGTGTGATAACTGAACCTAAATCGATGTAAGGCTAGGCCTAGCCTAGCAACGTTTAATAGGCTAATGTTTTTGGCGCCTGCTATATTTCTTCGCAGACCTGTCGCAAAATCAAACATGAAAAATTCATCTGCATTAATTTATTTTTTGTGTGGAACACAAAAAAAAAAATCAAAATTCACTCTTATTTTACATTTTTTCATGCTTAGGAATGTCTAAATTCAGTTAAACTAGCAATTCCTTATTATATTTGTACATCTTTATAACATTACACAAAAATTAGATTTTTCTTAACAACGAAATTTTGCCGGTAATGGGGCTTTAGATGATCGCTAACCGATTGTTAATTAAGAAGTTGAATACTATGAGCATTATCCAAGACCTTGTGTTATGGACTCCAGCTTACCTTACATGCAGGAAACAAATGGCGAAACTAAAAGATACTTTCTCATCGTGGCTCAAATCTAATTGAGGTATAGGCCTACCCCATGGAAAGTACAAATCCTATTTGTTGCATTTATAGGTAAATACCTTTCTATGACGATTTATAAGTATATATATATCATCAATTCCAATATTTGAGCACTTTTTATAAATATTAACCTAAGTCTGAAAATATATTGTATATTTATATATAGTTAAACATTAAGAAATAAATTGAAGCTTCATCTTACTTGTGGAATTTTTACTGGTTGTAATTTCATTCAGACCACCAGAGTCAATGATGACGTGCATTGTCATATCTTTAAAATTAGTGACCATAACATGCATGAGTCCAAATCTAAAATAATTAAAAGAGAAAATGTTGCTTTTAACATATGTTATCGCAATCATTTTCAACATCCTCTTTACCATCATTATCATCATCACTTCTGTCACTATCACCATCGTTATAATTAATAACATCATCGTCTCAAAATCATCATAAAGCCAAAAACCCGTTGCCCGGCCTTATGTTATATTTTCTTCAAGGAGCCCGAAAGGCTTGCTTGATATATTTATAAGGCAAAGCACTGATGTAGAGCGCATTGTCAGTACATCTCCACTATGGAATGCAATCTACATACAGCACATCAGATATGTGGCTCCTATTTACCGAGGCCCTCACACATCATTTCACCAAAAGAAATTTTGCTAGACCAATTGAACCATACAAATGCGATTACAAATCGACATTCACTAGGCTAAGACAATGAAATAATCGAAGAATCATGCTCTTAACAGCTTACTTCAACATCTGTGGATGCAGAAGAAGCTGCAGCCTCCCAATATAGTAAGAATCAGGTGGAGGAACAGTTTTGTAACATGCATGCATGTAAGTATAATTTTGACGTTCTTCATATGGTAGTTTTTAAATAAGAAACATGAAAGGGATGTTCTATGAAATTTTGTTTTTCGATAAATTGATGCAAAGTAAATCGGTTGCACATACCTTCTTAACGCACTCCAACTTGTAACACAAATGTTCGAGAAATTTATCAGGTAAATTATCTCGGCAAAAAAGAAAATGATTCTCATTCCAAGTCCAATTTCATATAATAATACATCCTCATACGTTTGTGACTTCAACCATATGTCGATGATGGACATCAAAATGCTCGTGAAACCAAATGTCACGATCCCGCCTGTAATTGTTCAAAATATAATAATTGCTGGGCTGTCAGAACTGACGTTCACAAAAAGAATGGATATACGGTGCACATTGCAATGCAAAACACCCCCCATTCGAGACCATCTTTTTTTTAATTTTTATCAAGGAACCACAAGTTACAATGTTCAATCTAACATGTTCAATTTAACAACACTAAGGCTATGTTCTCACACGGCTGCTAACGGTTAGCAGGATCCGGATCCTGCTAACCGTTAGCTGCCGTGCGTCCATACGAAAAAAATCCCGATCCGGATACCAAAAATATGATGATCGAATCACTGGCCAATAAAAAACTGGAAATTGTAAACGCGTACGTGTGATTGGTTGATGATAAAAACGCGCTCAACTTGGTAACCGATAGCGCTTGCTAACCGTTAGCGGTATCCGGATAATGCTAACGGTCAGCGCTAACCGATCGGGCGTTCTCACGCAGGTGCTAACGGTTAGCGCTAACGGTTAGCTCCCGATTGGGATACTAGGGCTCTCCTGAGAACCAGGCTATTAACCCCCTATGTGGAGACAGATTCTCGAGACCATCCCAAATTGTTCAGGTCCTAAAGGTGGTCTCAAATTAGAGGGCAGACTGTAGTAAATAGGTTTAGCTGGTCTCGAATTGGAGGGCAAACTGTAGTAAATAGAAAATCTAAACTGCAATGCCGAAACCGAGAGACAATCCAACCTTCCCAAAATTCACTCCATAAAAACAAGCCAAAAAGTAGCATAAAAGTTAAAAGGTAATTGTATGACAGAAAGCCCACCCTACACCCTCCAAAACTACGACAATTTATTAATTCTAGTGGCTTATTTAATCGATTTTAGTGCCTTACAATATGCAAAAACAAAAGAAAAGTGATTCATGTTTCCACCCCCCCCCCCGCGCGGCCCATGTGGCGCTACACTTAACGCATAGCCTTTGTGTTTGTCATACATGTAGACCAAGTAAATACAATAGAACGAACCTTTAACATGAAGACTACTGGCCATACTCATCTCTGTTCCAACAGGTGACAATTTGTTTACCTTTAAGTAGATGATATCGCCAACTATCCACGCGATGGCAACAATGTATACAACAATGGTGTAGATGTTAAACGTCTCCGGGGTTTCCAATTGCTGGGCCAAGCCGGCAGTAAGTAGCACAATTGCAAACAAATAGATAAGCATTCCATACAAACCACTAAACAATGCACTCATGTGAAAGCTTAAAAAAAAAACAAGAAAAGAGACGCATTAAATATGTACTGAAACTTAAATATATTATAATAATTACAAAGAATTATGTACTTGAACATTATAAAATTGATTTTCTTAATGTATTTATTTGAACTCGAAGGCGGCCTTTTCTTTTCACAAGGCTGTGAGGTACTGGGGCTGGTGCAGATATTTGCAGAAGGGCGTGCAGAAAGGAGGGAATTCCTGCTTGACATACGTTTAAATCAGTGGCGGACCGTCAAGGCAAGCAAGTTATGCAGTGCATACCCTGGCTAAAGCAAATTTTAAAAATATATACTGTAGTAATGTAGTACAGTAAGTTCTCTGTTTCATTTAGCATTTCTTAGTCAGAACCTTATATATAAACCTTAATTTTTCGAGTGGATTGCTACAGTTCATTGGAATAGCAAAGTTTTTTAATGTTTGGCCTACTTTGGTATCTAGGATAAGTCAAAGTCGGGCCTATCGTATCGTACTCTCAGCTGCTTAGAATTTCCGCATGGCTGGTTTTCAATATCCGCAAAGAATATAGATAGAGGAAGAACGGGGACCCAAAAAGGGCCCCCAGTGTTACTCCTGTTTGGTCGATACTGCTGCTACTGTTGCTCTGCCGATTTATTACTACTGCTCTGCTATAATGTTACTACGCTGCCAACAATACTTCCACTGCTGTTACTGATAATGTTACTGCTGCTGCTTCTGATATAGCATGTTGCATGCTACAAATAGTGCTACTGCAGCCTCCAATACTGCTCCTTCTGCTACCGCCCATACTGCTTACACTGCTGCTGCAAATTGCAGCTGCCACCTATACTGCCACTGCTACTGCCGTCGATACTGTCACTAATGCTGCTGCCGATAACGTTTGATAATAATAAATGTTTGTTAATATACAATATCAGAGTATAATAGGAGTTTCAAATAAAGGATCATTATCCTACCGTTCTCTATGCGATGTAGTGTTATGAAGAATGGGTATCCTTTCCGTAACAGTGGTCGCCCTATTGCCTTCATGTTGCGTATCAATGTTTCCGAGAAAGTCCATATTGTCTTGGTGTTGTATCTGTTTCTTTTTTAAATGATTAGTATTTTGCTACAGAAACTATACTGAATCACATACAGGTATTGGTTAATTAGAATCTCCCTTCTCTGTTTATGTTTACTAGTTTATGGTTGGTAGACTATGTAAAAGTGTATGAAAAACATTTTAAAGGTTGTAATCATCACTTTTGTTGTGTTCCCCTTTTTCTCTCCACTGCTTAACATCATAGGCCGGAAAGCGCTCGTCACGCCAGTCTACCCAACGCATTACCACTCACCTTCAGGTGAAATTTTAAACGAAACCAGAATAATTATTTTTTTTTATTAGATTTATGAATGTATTTTTTAGTTAAACATGTTTTTTTTCCCCAATCAAACGCACAACTCCAACTAAACATTTTCATGTTTCAGTCCATGCAAGCAGCTACGGTATAATGATTTTAACATAATACATATTTATATACAGTACAATTATTATAGAAATATAATTTTTTTTTTCTTATTCCTATGTTATATTTTGTAAAAATTTAAGTTAAACATTATAGCTGTTACTTATCAAGAAACAAATTTATTTGTATTTTGGATTAAAGTTTATAATAATTTCTACCAAATTTTTTTTTGAAATATAATGTTAATTCAGATCATTTAAAAAGAATTAAATAATATATTTATTTTATATAGACCTATGTACGTATACACATCTCATTTCTAAAGCACATTCTTTTAAAAATATTTATCCAACTCACCTGTCTCTCCGTGTGTTGTATTTATAACAAGGAAATGAATTAGATTTCCATAAAACTGAGCTTTTTAAACCTCATCTTGCCATGCGCATAATGCGAGACATCATATTGCTAGCATTTGCCATTGTGAAACTGAAAATGTGACATTATCTATTTTTTTTTTTAGTTTGTCATACAAAGGGAAATCAAGTAATTATTACGGTATGTATATTATTTTGTATAACAACACAATCTTGATGTTGAAACTATTAGTATTAATAACTACCGGCCCATTTCATATTTATATTTTGTTTCTAAATGTATTGAAAGATGTTTCTGACTACCTCAACCAAAATAATCTTCATGAATCTAACCTGCCACTCCACTGAATCTACTTTAAATTGTTACTGACTGACATTCTTTCATTTATTGATTTGGGTAAGGTTGTTGCTTTCATTCAATTGTCTTCTGTATTTGACACTATTTGCCATTCTATTCTTTTCCGATGGCGTTTGGTTTTTTGTTTTTGTCTTTGTTTTTGGTTGGGTTTTTTTTGCGTCAGGAGAAATAATACGAAATGATGTTTACCCTACCTGACGTGATATAAGTACTGAATGCTAAGTACATTCCCAAATACTTGCGGAAAAAAATCTCGCAAGTGATTTCGGTTAGAATCGAACACACGACCTCCAGGTAACACCACATGTACACATATATGCACACACACACACACACACACACACCCACACACACGAATGTAAACAGTAAAACCAGACATCAGTAAATATTTATTTTCAGGATTATAAGAATGAAAAATGGATGAAAAGAACGAATCATATGAAAGAAAAGGAAAGACTATTCAAGGCAACCTAAGAATGGTAAAAGAAAGAAAAGGACAAGAAAGAAAGAATTAAAATACGAAAGAAATTATAAGATAAAAATAAGATACATGAAAAAGCATAAGGAAAGAAATAAAGTAAAAAGAAAAATCAAGGATACATAAGAAACAAAGAAAAAGAAGATAGATAAGGAAACATTATAAAGGTAATCGAAAGCTAAATTATGTCTAAGGAAGTATTGGAAAGAAAGCGGAAAGGAAAGAAAGGGAGATTATAAGGAAAAAGTAAGACGAAAGAAAGAAAAGGTAGGTAAATAGGATTCACGGAAAGTTAAGGAAGCACAGAATGAAAGTGAAAGAGAAGATGATCAGTAAATATACGGTTAGCTAATATTATAAATAAATATAAGATAGGCCTAAGCTAATATTTGAAAAGGCTGAGACTGTAAGTTTTCTTTCCTTCTTATTTGCATTATATTTGCATAACAAATGTAATTAATAAATGGTTAAATTTTAATAGGCCTACTTTTTGTCTTTTCTCTAGGGTTCTCCTTTTATTTTGCACAAATTGCTGCGACAATTATTACAAGTTGTCTCAGATTAGTATTAAGCATACTCTTCTGAGAAAGGTTTATTTAAGTTCCCCGTTAATTGTCAGGAGTTTTAGTGAAACTATCTGCCACCATTATAATCAGAATTGTTGTAACATATAATAATAATAATAATAATATAGATATAGTATGTTAGATTTATAGGTACGCTTAACGCCAACAAGGCCTAATAAACCCTTTACATTACTACCCCCAATCATTGGATT
The DNA here is from genome assembly GCF_011630105.1 of Anneissia japonica. Lineage (NCBI taxonomy): Eukaryota > Metazoa > Echinodermata > Crinoidea > Comatulida > Comatulidae > Anneissia > Anneissia japonica. The sequence continues at coordinate 100,037 of NW_022746879.1, read as the reverse complement.
AAACTGTATTTATTCTGTATTCTTACATAAAAAGATATGATTCAATATACAGTATTTTGAAAATGTTCTAAGAGTTGTGTTGCGTGGGAAATTGCAATACAAATCTCAAAGAGATAACCGGCAGAATGGAAGTAATAAAACGAAATAACAGGACCTGTGACGTGGTGCATTAGGTACCAGATCAAATGACCGTATGCCTTTCGATCAAGTGGATAGAACGATTTGGACACAAGTGAAATGCACAGCGAGGGGATTGAAACCCCGACCTCGAGTTTGGGAAACCAACCATTGCGCCAAACCACTTCTATAATGTTTTAATTCTAATTATGTTTTAATGTGTATTATATAGTATGCAGGCGTAAGATGTTTAAATGCGTATTTTTAGATTCAGATTTTAGTACATAATTAGTTTAAGGAAACTGCCTTGCTGAAAAGCAACTTTTTAATTTCTGTTTAGTCGAGTTTTACCGTGAATAAAGAATAAATTTATTATTATTATTATTATTATTATTATTATTTATTGTTATTATTATAATTATTTTATCATCATTATTATTATTATCATTATTAATATTATTAATATTAATACTATTATTTTTTTAATTATTTATTATTATTATTATTATTATTATTATTATCAATGTGCTTTTTTGCGCTCGTGGCGATTCGGTTAATCTAGAAAGTATGCATCGGAAACACAACATATTCAATATAAATATTTATATAATTATAACTGTGCTCAAAATATAGTAGAATTTTTATTATACAATTCTGTTAATCAAAGCTTTTCAACTTGAAAATGTATATTTACGTATTAAAGTCATGGAATTAGTGGCACTCTGTTTGGATAATAATCTTTCTTATTGGCAAATCACAGAAGGTTTCTATAAACAAACACCATTCATCATCTAAACTAGTTAAAAGCAGTCTTCCTCAGGGCTTGGTCTTTATGCCAATAATAGTTTTGATCGTTATTAAATACTCGTCATGTGTTGTTAGTGGTGGCGCCAGGATTTGCCCGACGGGGGGGGGGGCCGACGGGGGGGGGGGGAGGTCCCCGACGAGAGGGCCGATGCCCCCGACGAGGGTTAAGATTTCCCCGAAGAAAGCAATGTGGGTGTGGTCGAGCTTCGATTAAAAGGTTTCGAAAATTTTAACAATTTAGGGGTTTCAAAGGCTTATTTAATCGATCTTAGAGTCTACTAATATGTAGAAAATACATATAATTTTATTTTCTCCCCGACAAATTGTGCTTTTTCTCCCCGACGGGGGGGGGGGGCTGTGGCTCCCCCCCCCACTTGCTGGCGCCACCCCTGTCTGTTGTCTTTTACTAAATTATTTGCTGATGATTCCAAATTATATAATGACGTGGTTGATTCTGATCTGAGCCAAACTGATTTAGAGGTTTTACCGTAGAGTTATTTAAATTCTATAACTGCTGGTCACTGCCATAAGTTAAAATATAAGTCTGGAAAATCTGGCTTTGTGAATTATTTCTGAAGACGGGATGTTGTTATTTGGAATAACGCCACAAAGCTCTGACTGTCACTAGAATTAATGTTTAAATCTGTCCTGGAGTGCCACTGGTCCAACCATCCTCTTAGATATACACTATATAAGAAGTTCGATCTGACAACCTATTATTAAAGTTATGCTAGGGTTTAAAATTCAGGAAGAAATTTAGTAAGTTCAGTAAAATATGTCGCTAGTAGACACGAATCTGCAATCTTTCCCATCAAGGAAAGCGTCAAACCTCTAGAGTACAATGAGTTATTACGATATTGGCGGGCATGCATAAAAAGTTATGATTCAATATACAGTATTTTGAAAATGTTCTAAGAGATGTGTTACATACATTACCGGTAGGTTTTTAGGACTACATTATAGTAATTATAGTAATAAGAGTAAAACATTGTAGGACTATGTGTTATGGGAAATTGCAATCCAAAGCTCAAAGAGACAAGCGGCAGAATGGAAGTAATAAAACGAAATAACAGGACCTGTGACGTGGTGCATTAGGTACCAGATCAAACTACCGTATGCCCTTCTCTCAAGTGGATAGAACGATTTGTCGTTTTTTAGCTCGTAGTGACTCAACGTCCATAGAGAGAAATTGGTGATGGAGAGAAATAGAAGTATATTCTGAACTGTCCTCTTGCGTTCTTCTTTTACCGACCTCTTTACGTGGCCTAGAATTATGAGCGTTGATTGCGCGAGTGTTGCGGTGAGAAAAATTAATGAGTCTAATAGAGTTATATTGTACTTAGAATGCTTGGTGAATAAGACTACTGCTGCCAATATGCTAAACATATCCTGCAGTACACGAACCCCCACACAGCACAACAGCAGTACACCATCTTGGTTGAGGCCTGAAGGTGTGTCATTTCTATAGCTGGTTGACGTAGGTTTTAAGAAGAGTGCGCAATAAATTACGCAGATGATTACTGCAGATGCGAGACCGATACGAAAATATACTTCCCATGGTATAAAATGACCCCCTTTGAAACAACCTCCGGTTGCGGAAATGTTGAGGAGACAAATCCCGATGAAGGACACAGCTACAACAATTAATATACCAGCGAATATACCGTAGATAGACGATCGAATACTTTGTGTCCATGCTCTGTGGATGATAATTTCAAGTTTCGGTGTTCGACCAATGTTTCGCCACATATTGCCAAGAAGTGCAGCAGCAATCAAACAGTACTCAACTGTACAGTCCATCAGGTAAGGAAATACTTTATCATAAGTAGTTATATCTGAGAGAAAAAAAATATAAAAAAAATCTTAAAATTAATTTCTTTTGGGGGGTTTTCTTGTAATACGAATTATAATTAATAAAATAGACCTATCAGACACGATACACTGTGACGTGCATTATAACATCTAGTGCATGCACCGTGACGTACACTGTGACCATGTGTAGTGTACATGTATATGTCGGGCGCACCAGGTTCTAAAGTGTATGTGACGCATAATGTAAGTGACACAGATATCTTAGTGATGCCTAGTGTGCTGTAACACGTAGAGCACCAAGAGGTGGTGCACAGTAAACTCTCTTTGATCCATGTAGCCCATAGTGCAACCGACAGATTTTTCTCTAGATCCGCCTCTGCGCATTGATATTTTTGTGATGCGAAGTTTACTGCAACGCATAGTACACAAAAACTCACAAATATACTGTAACTCATAGTATATGGTTTGTTTAATATGAGATTGAAAATGCACAAAGCTAACGCTAGTGTGGATACATTAAGAGAATACATACTTGTTCCATTTTTTTCCTGTACATAGTCGATGTAGGTTTCGTAGGACACTAGCAGCACCCAATGAGAGAGATTCGTCACAAGTATCTGGATAATTCCAAAACTATGGAAACAATCGGTACATATATACTTAATATTATATAATAAACACAAAACAATATAATACATAATGAAAATAAATAATAAAAAAATACATAATTATAAATAAATAATGATAAATATAATAATGAATAATGTAGAAAATAATGTTACACAATCAAATATTGAATATTATTAACAATAACAAACAGTAGCAATGACAAAAGCAAAATCAATATCAGTAACAGTAAAAATTAACAGTAACAAGTTTTTATAAACAAGGATACAAATGAGTGTGCTAAAATTAAGTTTATAGTAAGTGCATAAAACAAATAAATATTATATTTTACGATGAAAAAGGATGAAAAGAAGATGCTAAATCGGGTTTAACCCCCACTGAAAAAATAAACAATGACAGTATGACAATATTTTTTTAGTTTAACATTTAAATAATTATAATATTAACATATTATTATAAATGCTTAATATGTCAATGCTAATATATATGTTATTACTAATAATCATCACCATCATCATTTTCCCACACACATTTATCATTTACTTAATAAAAGTAGATTTTGACTCTGTCGCGTTAATTTTGAAGAACCTATGCTTTATTTCATAATTTCCTCGTTATTTTTAGAAACTGAATGAAACAAAACCAACCGATTCTTAAAACTATTGATTTTAGTTCTGACAAGGAGGACGATTAAGTTGAGTTACGAAAATGAGAGTATTTATTACCGGTTGAGAATTCTCAGCTTTTGAAAACAAACTCTGGAATATCTCTGTAGGTAGATCACCTGCATGATGAAGAATACTATTGAATTGATGTGGTATAATTTGGAGACGGTCAATTTCTTGATGAGTATCAGTAAATTGACAGCAATGGCTGCCCCCGCAAAGACGTACAAACCCACTGGAATTTTAAAAGACAAATGTGACATGCTTAATTTATTAAAACTGCTAATGGTGTAAAAAAAACAAAAAACGTTTTACTTATATTTTTAAAGCCGGGCACTCAGTGCAATAGATGGTCGTCGGCCAACGTGATTCTATAGAGAACGCAACGCCACGACGACCGCCCCCAACGGATCGTTTTTAATGACGATTCGTTCAGACTGTCACTGATAATCAGCTGAAGGCGTCGTCGCTTCGTTTAGCGTTCACAAGGAGCGGAGTTAAATACGTCATCAAATGGTCGTACGATGAGTGCTCAGTTTTTTAAATGTTTTTTTAGAATCTCATCGACCAGTATGTTAACTCATCCAATATGTACATAAATTTGCTGGATCTTTTTTAGGGTGGCCAGTGAAAGAGTAAACTAATTCTTACAATTCTTCAAGTTGCTTACTTTATATATTTTAGTAAGTTTTAGTAAGCTTTCTATTTTCCACTAACAGAACGTAAGTGATAACATCTGAAACGTATGCTCTTGTATTGATCAATGCTACTACACTTCTACTGATGATGCTGCTGCTGATGCTAATAATAATAATATATAATAATAAAAATAATAATGCTGTAATAACAATAATTACTTTTATAATGATTAGAAGTAATACTGTAGTAATATCTATAGTAATAACATTGCTAACAATATCATGGTAATAATGATGATAATCGTATTCCAAGATGATAGCAAGGTTTAGTTTATTCTTACATTTAACATAGGCGTTGACTTCCATGTGTTTGGTTACCGGTTCAGTATGTTGCGTTCGACGAAAATAGAACTCCATTATAAATGTTGTCACCATGTGTATTTCACTTATGATGAAAAGGGTCACGATGTAGTCACAGCCAAAGAATATAGAAAAGCTAGCACAGCCCTGTACCCCTGCTACAAACTGTTTTACCATTACAGTTAAGACGGGCATAACTAGCAGAAACACGCTCATGCCATAAAGCATACTTAGCAACGAGCTTATCTCAAACCTATGAAAAGAATAAAAGGAGTCGGTGAAATTTATTTTCATTTCATTTCATTTTATTCAATATCAAAATCGCAGTCGAGGACTGAATTAAATGATACTTACAATAATACAGAACAGTAATATAAAAACATCAAAGGAAAGTAATATAAAAACATCAAAGGATTAATTATTAATTAACAATACACAAACAGCACAGATAAAAAAAACATTAAAAATTGCATTTTATACAAATTATGATTCAATTTTATCTTTATACAAATTCGCATACAAGACTGAATTAATTGATATTTACAAAAATAAGGCAAGTAGGCAAATATAAAAACATCAAAACATCAATGAAAACACAAGCACAAAACATAAAAATGGAGATAAAAAGTAACATTAAAATACATTAAAATTGGAAACATAAGAAGTACACAAGTTAAAAACATATAAATAAAACATATGTAATAAAATCGATTATTTTAATCATTAATTATTGAATCATTATAACCGTGTCATTATTTAAATTATTATCATTAACATCAAATATTAAAATTCAATCATCCAAGCAAAGCACACGAAAATACATTTCAATTAGAATTACATTAAAATTGGGAAAGAAAAATACGACATGAAAAAGTGGCAAACATTAGAAAAAAAAAGGTTGTCATGCATTATTTCATTGTTACTATTGTTATATTATTTTCATGTACTGTAGTAGTATTATTATCATTAATTTAAAAAAAAAACCGTCCATCAATCAATGATTGATTGATTTTATCCAAAGTATACCTACTGTAGGCCTAACATACATTCAATACCAAAATATGATTTCAGACAATCTCTTCAAAGGCACGATCCCGAGAAACTTGGAATAATGTTATAGGCTTTATGTTTGTGAATATTATATTATCATTCATCCAGGTCGGTGATTGTTTTACAGCATACCTCAACAACGAAAAGTTCCTTTTTAGTTGTATGAATAATGTATCTCTGTCGGGATTCGAACCTACAACCTCTCGCTATCAAGTGAGAATCATATCAGTAGTCCACGAGACCTATAATACGATGTACGCGCATATTTAACCCCCGGGCACTTTATCTCACCCAACTGACTAAAACTGAAATGGTTTTTTTTATATTAATTATTGCATTTGAGGCATAATGATTACAAAAATATGTGTAGCAGCGTTAGTCTGTAGAACAATATAAAAGAAATGACAGCAGTGCACTTTTAAGACTAACTAAGACTAATCTCAGCTTTTGTCCACACAGTGGACTTCGTCAGGACACTAATGGGATAGCAACATTTATAACATACAATGAGACAACGAGGGGAGGGCCTGCAACAACAAAGTATGCAAATGTGGTGGACAAAGCATTTTCTAGTCTGTAGAAATAAACCCTAATAAACAATATTCAAAGTACATAAGATCAATGTAAGTAACATGGGAAATATTGCATATACGGCTATGCTAAAGTCAACAAAGTTAAAAACAATAATATCAAAACATAAAAAAATATATAAGCATACATATTTAATTTTGTGTTACTTTCATATTATAGGCTTATACCTTATTATGGCTGTTCACTGTATACAAAAATTGCGTTTTAAATACATTAATGTGTTACGAATGTGTAACAAACAATTATCTTTCTAAGTTTATGTATATCTCTATCATATATATCACTTGTCAAATCGTCACCAATAATGTGCTCTGTTCTCAGCCCTTGTATTCGATGAGACCATTAAACAGTTTGAAAAGTATCACACTTTGAATATCTCTTTGAAAAAAAGGATACCGTAGCTCGAATAAGCGCCGCTTTCGAATAAGTGCCGTTCTCGGATAAGCGCCGTTCTCGAATAAGCGCCGTTCTCGAAATCGAGAGTAGGCCTATGTCACGCTGTGTGTAATGAAACACTTCGAGAAACAGGGTTTTAAATATAATGATACAGTGTTAAAATGAATAAATAACACAATGAAGACTCAATATTTCTTTATTAACGTTTATTTACGATATGACCTGTGATAGACCTGCCGAACTAAGGGAATACGTGATATAGGTAACATGGGTACGGGCATGGAAACCGCCAAGCCAATATGTTTTTGTAAGCGGCGCTCTCAAATAAGCGCCACACTGAAAAATCCAGAATTTTACAAGCGCCGGCGGCGCTTATTAGAGCATTCACGGTATAGGCCCCTATAGGCCTATCATCATTTACATTTAAAAAAAATCAGTTTACGTAAGAGGCGGAGATTTGCCTATTTTTAAGTCTGGTTTCCATAAAAATCGTTACACGCTATCACCGACTTCTCAAAACCAGGCTTTAAGGTTAATGTGTTACAATTACGTTATAGTTAGTGTGTGGAACATAACAGCATACTAAATATTCAGTACGATAACACGTCAGGTGGGGCAAAGCACTACTCTTATATTTTTTTGACGCAAACATGCATTGAAATTTGTGTTACAATTATATTACAATAAATGTGTTACAATTCCGTTGTATTTAGGCACTTCACTATACGCTAATTGCAATTATTGTGTCACAGTTACAAATACAATTTGAGTTACATTAATATCAATGTGTTAAACTGTCTTATGAGTGATATTAAAATGTCATTTTTGTTAATTAGTTACGTTACCGTCTCGTTGGTCGTCCTGGTGTGTCGCCATCCGTGTCGTCATTTTGTAAACCAATCGTGTTGTATGTCATCCAGTACCCGTCCAGTCTCCCCGCCATCATATACAATATTATGTTCACACAAAAAACAGAGAAGTACGTATGTGACAAAACACACTGCGCATGACAAGAGAAAATGTAGCCACTGCTGACGACCTGATGCTCAGTGCGCAAATGCTGACCTCTGTGTACTGTACATTTGCGCATGATAATCAGACCACCGATAAGGATCATTTATGTGTTTCAGCTCTACTTTTGCAAAATAATCCAACCAGCAAGTGAATAGAAACCTATTAATAGTAAATATAAGGAACGAAAATTCTGTAAACCAGTTTCTAAAGCACTGCAGGTTTTCCGGTAATAATTATTAGGCCACACATTTTCAGATAGTGATTATTAATGTAGTGTACTTCCTCATACTATTATTTTTATAGTATTTTTGTCATTTATAGGCCTATATAACAACATTCGAGACAAGGATGTTTTCCAGTAAATTTAATTGTTATTAAGGATATAGTATATGACTCACAACTATATTGTATTATTCAATCTATTCGCTTTTAAAGTCACGGTTAATACAAATAATAACTTTATTTTTATATCTGAACTTTTTGCATCAGTTTCACGCGGTATGCGTTGCGTTCACAATAAAATAATAAACCCCACATACTTAAAATCAGCTAAACGATCTCAATACGAAAGCATTAAAAAATACAATACAATAAAATATGCAGTTATACTTAAAAATCAATTATTCGTAATCTAAACATATAAACACCCTTATTATTAAAGATAGTAGTATCCGTTAATAAAGATGACGAAAATTTTAGAAAAATGTATTCTGTCTAATATTAGAAAATATTTAAAAAAATACATTACTCCTAAATTTAAAATCATCATTCATTTTTTATCCTTTCTCAAATTAAGATTATGTTTTTGTCATAATATCAACAATACCATGACACATATATTTATAGTGAATGAACAGATAAATAAGAAAATATATATACTGCAAGTACATTGCTAATACTCATTGGATTATTACTGTAGAAACGTAGAGTTACAAATAACTTTAATGATCATAATATTGTGTTTATAGAGAATATTCAGCTTTAAATTATTTAATTTAAAATAAAAGTATTTAATTGTGTTAAAGTTGCTTAGAGAGGTCATTTTTTTTTCAAATTTTAGAGAACATTTAGGATATCTCTCTTCATTGATATATAATCAGATGTAGGCCTACACGTTTTATTGTATTTATGGATGGAACTATAGTAGAAACTAATTATTAATTTGGTCAAATCCTGTCAAGTATTTATACAAAAAAATATAACGGATGTGAAAATTGTATTTATTTTGATAGAGAGAGAAGCAGTGAAGTTGTGTTTCAATAAATAAAAAATTGTTATAGGGCCTACCGTGCCTATTAAACTTTTTGAAGTTGTTTAGCATCAGAAGATAAATCTAAATTGTAGGTGTGTGTGTGTGTGTCATACAGAATTCTTTATTCATCATAAATCATAAAAAATATCATTAACAGATGCAAAGATTGAACAATTAAACATGATTGGAGTGGAGTTGAATAGCTTGGTGGTTAAGATGCCTGCCTTTCCATCCCATGGTCCTGGGTTCGATTTCTGACCAAAACAACTCCACTCCTAGACTAGGTTCTAGTCCCTAAACTTTGTCTTAATCAGTAAAAATGCTTTAAAAATCGATTTTGGCACCAATGGCGTTCCATATTACCTATATGCTTGGCGTTTCATAGTACAGTATACTTTTTCTTTGATCATAAAAGTTTCTAGATATATACCGACGCTGGTGTCGCTCTCCAAAATTAGCTAATACTAGGAAAATCAATAATTAGAGACTTGTTGCAAGTCTACTCAACACCCTAAGCCTCTTATGACACTTGGTCTAGGTAAAACATCGTGTGATTATGTTTGCATGTGAAGTGATTGCCACCTATCTCATAGGACAGTGATTTAGTTACTATTAATAATCCTTGGCCATGTGCCTAAAGGAAAAAAAGATAAAAATAAATTATTCAAAACAAAAATAAATCCGATGAGTAGTCATGACTTCATCAATGTACACACCAAAGGTACGGTAGTATTTTTTTAAATACTTATTTCACATATTTCCACAGCTAAAAAGCATTTAGGAGAAGATGAAATAGGAAAACGACAAAATATTAATAAAAGTATTCTCAGGGAACAGTTAAATTACGGCAATTTAACTGTTACCTGGTATTCTTTAGACAAAGTTGTGATTTTGGCTGAGGAGAGGCTCTGTTTGTTTGTTTATATTCACTGTATTATAGAATTCGAAGAGGACTGTTGGTCAGTAGGCCTATTGCTACCGTCTAGGGGAAGTGTTGTCCAAATCTCGAAAAGGCAAACACTTGAATGGAAGAAGAACAGAATGATTAATGGACCTGTGACATGGTGGATGGCATACCACGCCCGTTCTCCATAGACGGCTTCTTGGGGTTTAGTCAGATCGAGCTCATTCTTTAGTTCATAGTGGCTTAAAATCCAGTAAGAGAGGTTAGCGATCGTTAGGAAAAGCAAAAGGTTGTGCATACGGCCTGGTTTCGAGTATATTCGAAGGCAACTCTTCTTCGATATCACAAACAAAGCTTGCATTATACTCATGGCTAGGCACAAGGTAGTATCAAGGGCGAGCAATATGCATCCTTTTACTATAGCCGCAGCTAATGTATACAAGCATTGTAACACAAGAAAAGACATTGAGCACAGGAGCAAGACACTGTCTTGGGTTGAAGAGATTGTTTCTGAAAAGAAGGTATCAGCATCTACGTCTATACACCACAAACAAACGAAGAGGCATGCGCAGATTGATGTATCTAAACCAATCCGTATATAAAGGAATATATTATGCACTGCTTTGTGATAATAATGTTGAACAATTCCGAAAGCGAATATAGCTACGACTGTCAAAAATCCAGTGATGATTCCGTACTTAGATTTTCTTATCTGGTAGCTGTGTTGTGGTGGAATCCCAACGTGTTGGTATTGATTACGATGTCCGACATTACACCACGTGATCCGCAAGAGGCACGACGCAATGACGCAGTATTCGACTAAACATGCCGACAGGTACGGGCTGCTTTTACTGTAGATTTCGTGAACAATTGAGTAACCTCTATCGGTAATGATGATCTTCGCACCTGCATCATACATACATAAATATATCGTATTAATTAATATATACATATAAATAAATTATATATAGGCCTAGAACATGTGTTTAAATAAACTTTCTAGTAATCTTTAAAAAAAACTTACAAAGAGGACACACTGTCAAGCCACATTTAGTACAGTAGTCTAAGAACGCCTCATTTAAAAAGGTACCAATGCAGTACGCCATGTTTGTTGCAATTAGGTGCATGGTGCCGAATCTGGTAGAAAAAATATAAGATATAATTAAAAGCATTATAATTGTCATAAGTTTTTTAAAAATCCTATAAAATAACAAATCGGACACTCTTAGGCCTAGATAACATTTAGAGGGCGATTAAACACAGCGGTAATACTTGGATTTCGGTGCGAGTCGGACCGAGTTCGAGATCAGCCAAGGTAGTGTTGCTTGTGTCCTTTGAGTAAGAAAGCTTGTTCTGTCGTTGGATTATGGGTGTTAGGCTGTTGGTCCCGTGCGTATGATTTCACTTGCGCAAGAAGAAAACTAATGGTGAGCCATGATTTGCCTAAAGGTGGAGAGAACAATGTTCTCGCCGTGAACGTAAGTGTACAGGGCCATGGGCGTCACAGAATCCCTCGGGAGAGGTCAGAAAGCAAAGGATTTATTCCCCCCCCCCCCACCCCCATAAAACTGGCGCCACCAACGAAACAAATCAGATGCCAGTATACTATTCGAGAAGTGCAGGTAATGTCTCCCGCTGCACTTCAGACACCGTGGTTCCCTATTTACCTAGTCCGAATTTTCTTGTCCATTTTCTACAAAATATTATGGTTATTGAAGTATCTTGTGTAAACCATTTCGGCCCTTAATTGAATAATAATATAATGTACGATGTTAAATGTACTCACTATAAATATTTCATCCGTGAATTGCTTACACAAGATATTTCAATAACCATAATAATATGTCGTATAACAAGAGTGAATAAGTTGATGCAACAGATGCAACATATATTTTTCTACAAAAAATAATTATATACAATATTTACATTTCGAAAATATTAAAATGACAATAATAGTCAAATTTATGAATTTACTTGTTGCTTTGGCAACGTTAAAGTCTCTTGGCAACATACATGTCACACCATAGAGTACTACAATGTTACGTCACGATACCACGTGATACTACTCCGTTGCTATCGTTGCAAAAAGAGTTCAACCGGACGCCATTTCCTTCACTGACAAACTATAGATCCCAATTTCTAACGTAAGTATTAAGATGTTGTATCTTACTTTTTCTTTGTAAATTTTAATTGATGATTAAATGTGTCTTCGACAACTAATGTAATGCGATCTTTTGTGTTTTTAGTACATTTTGATGGTAGAATATTAGATTTTAAAATGCCTATTCCAGAAAGCCTATATGAAGTTATTCAGGCGTAATGATAGGTAACTAACGTCCGTTGACAACAGAGAGCGCCACCTGGAGTCGTGAAGACACGACTGTGGTACTCTAATAGTAACTTATAGTATGCAATAAGCACGAGACGGAATTAATTTAGATTTTCATCACTCAGCAGTAAGAAATGCAATTGCTTGCCGCCAAAAGTTCTCTCAAAAACCATGTCATTCAGCTCTCCAAATGGTTATCAAATGGCGTACCTGTTCAAAATAGTAAACTTCTGGAAGCAAACCTGTGAGTACATGTACAAGTATATGATTTCTGTTAGACATACACACATTTCTGACAGATGCATATAATACTGAGCCAATCCATTGCCTGTACATTGCAGTCCTCGGATGATGCTTATGACTAGGAAAATCACAGTAACGCAACCGAACAACAATGTACCAACTGTAAAAGACATGTAATTATAAACACCTATTAGGCTAGACTTGCCACAAGTCTCTTATTTTTTTTAATTATTTTTCTCATTCTGGACAGCACCACCAACGAGAAAGTTAATTTAGAGACGGAATAATTCGAAAAAAAGAAATCGAGTATGGGACGCCAATTAAATTAGGTATGGAGTGAGTAACCTAAAATTAGGGCCTGGAACCCAGGCTACTATTAGGCCAATATTATGGATTCGTCTAAAACCGGGCAGTCACTGCGTGGCGTTGCGTTCTCGGGCGCAGCGAGTGCCTGTCGTAATGCTCTGCCCTATAATCACATTTTTCTTTGACAAAAACCTGTCGTATGCCCATTATAGGCCTACATGATGTGCATATACATGGTGATAGGCATGTCACATGTTAGATAACATATTATGAAGATAAATTTGCAGTGGAAATTTATATACCGCTTTAAAAGGGACACGCACTGCTCACAATTGGGCGTGCCTTGTTACGTTGCCTTCTTTATGGAATCGCATGAAGCAGTGTACAGTAGGCCTATGTGCCCGGCTTCAAAGAAGTAGGCCTAGCGGTGGCAGGATTTGCCCAACGGGGTGGGGTATGATTTTCCCGACAAAAATCATAGGGGAAGCTAAGAACCCTGAAGTGGGGTCCAGGGGTGACGCCTAACTTGCATAGACAGTGGTGGTTAATGGAGGGAGCAGCTCTTCGCTCCTACACATACAGACATTACCATTGCAATGAAACATTTAAAACAAACCTTTTAAATATGTGCTAACTGTATTATTTCTAACTTCCTGAAAGATATGTTCGCCATGAATTCGCCAGAAATAAACTTCCATCGAGAATGTCAAGAACATAAACACGAGAGCAATGATGGACATTATAGTGATGAAGTTGTAGGCAAAGTCGATATCCAACTCTCGGATAACCGCCATGACGATTGGTGACAAAATCAGTATCAGGCCAGTACCGTAAACTGCACTCAATTGGCGACTCGCTAAAAAACTATTGGGAAAATAAATTTAAAGTAAAACCACAGGATTTTGTATCAAGATTTGTTTTTAATATATTGATGATTTGAATAGTAGTTACACAAAATATGCCAATGATAACTGTCATTAAGGTTTGTATAATAATATTAGAGAGCAGCTTAGCTCAGTCGGCTAATCTGGTGGTAGCTGTGTGTGCGTTGAACCGTAGAGATCTCTAGGTCCCCGGTTCAATTCCCATTGCTGCCTCTCCTTGTGTTTCAGCTAGAGGGCTGAAATACAAGTTATAATAGCGCACCGTCTTTCGGATGAGACGTTTTAGTCGTTGGTCCCGTGTGGATTATGGCCCATGTGCACGTTAAAGAACGCAGTACACTCTTCGGAAAAGAGTAGGGGATTGTCTCCCGGTGTACTGCCCAATCACCACCAGAAGGACCCCACTGGAAATAAGTCTTCTTCTAGGCTTTCGTGGACTATCCTTGGTGTTTAAACCGAATAAATCCAATCCAATCCATTCATCCATCCAAATTTAAACACTCTAATTACCTCATCTTGTACGGTTCGCCCTCCAATTTGAGACCACCCTTGGGGCCTGAAAATTTGGGGTGGTCTCGGGTTTGGGCCAGCTTTGTGTTTAAAGGCTGAAGATTGTGATTTGCGTCTTTGGATAAGTGGTCTCGAATTAGATGGGTCTCGAATTGAAGGTTGCACTCGCAATTAGATGGGTCTCGAAATGAAGGTTGCACTAACGTAGCATCGCGTCGCGTCGCTATTTACGCGTGCGCCCACCGCTATGACGCAATATACGGGTGTGCATTACGACGAAAAACGTTGGAATGTTATTTCATTTTCGTATTTTCTCCTATGTTTTATTATTATTATTATTTTATTATAATTATCTTATTTTAGAAACATAAAAAATAGGCCTACCATTCATTGACATCACCAACATCCATGTTAAGTCTTGCGCTGTTATAAAATGTACCATACGATGACATTGCATGCAATTTAGCTCCAGTAAGTCAGTAAGTTAGCATTGACTAATGATTGTGTTACTCTTTCTTATATTATTGTTAGGCCAAATTGTTTACAATGGTCGTGTTTCGTGTGTCAATTGAAACTACAAAGTTATTGAAATATACAAAATATTAATTTTAAGTTCCTGTTTTATTCATAGATTTCTAATATAAAAATAACATGCAACACAGTCTAACGTCAGTAAGTTAGCATTGACTAATGATTGTGTTACTCTTTCTTATGTTATTGTTAGGCCAAATTGTTTACAATGGTCATGTTTCGTGTGTCAAATGAAACTACAAAGTTATTGAAATATACAAAATATTACTTTTAAGTTCCTGTTTTATTAGATTTCTAATGTATAATAACATTCAACACAATTTATTCATATTGTCAATTCAGGTAACCTCGCGACGCCACTAAAGTAGTGAATCGACTACTTTAATATTGACGTGGACTGTACTGAGAAAAAGTGATGGAAATATCACATGAATTTTTATATTATGGAAAGCTCTGATCCAGACAATCAAAAATTATGTAACTAAAGGTGCATTCACACCGAGTCCGAATTTTTGGATCGTAAAGCCTGCCAAAGCGATCAGAAAATGGAATTAGTGTGCAAGAATAAGGACGCTGGCGTTCGACGCTTTGGAAACGCCTTCCAAATTTGGTTGGGATCCGATGTGAATGCAGCTCAATTTTAAATTGCCTATATGTGCGCCTAAAGATATGGGCCTAATGATGATGTTTTATATCTATATCATAAATGGACCATATAGAAATTATGATATCATAAGGTATGCATAGGCATGATCATGTCATATTATGCCCATATAATTTGTTACATACATAAAACTTGGATAGAATTATTATTTTTATGTGTAGCCTAACAAATTATGGTAAGACACCAATTTGAAAAAAAATAATAGGCCTACACTTTTAACAACAAGTACTGACATGCTATTAAAAACTCACTGCGTTCTCTAGCCTATGACATAATAGCATTAATCTCGACATTAACTTTGAATATGAATATAAATCGTCTGAAAATCAAGTTGAGATTTTGAAAACAATCCAATCAGGAATAACTTGAGCTGTGTGCTGATGGCACCAGTTACACAACAGTGGCGGATTTAGAGGGGACGTATGGGGCGTACGCTCCCGCTATTTTTTGTTTAAAAAAAATGTTTCCCAAGCTTTTTAGAAAATTACCGTGCTAAAAAGTAAAAATCAATCAAATACAAACTCAAATTAATGAAGGAGCTAGAGGTTTATCCCTTACACCTGGGGCTCTTCCTTGAAACTCTCACTCAGTTCACATATTCACACCCCTTCTTTCATACCGGGCTGTATCCACCCCTGACTGAACTGACTACAGACGGAGTGAAAAATATAAAAGATTTCAGAAGGGTCTGTCCTCTACAAGACGATAACCACGTTGCCTGTAAATTCTTAGCATCTTGCTTTCATGTAGGCCTAACAGTTGTCATTTCTAGAGTGTCTCTATTCCTTGCTTTTTGTTTCCTGTGTTTTCATTGGCTTTTATTTATATCATTCTTTCAGCAATCCTCTTATAACGCATTTCAAATGAATTCGAAAATGCATGCTAATCTAACATAGTCCAGATTTCAAAAAGACAAATCGTTGAGTGGAAATAGAATAGGATCACGAACGGGCCAGTAACATGATGTATAATGTACCACAACATTTTTCCAAAAAACTCTGTCTGAATTTTGAAGTAAAAATGACTGAATTTCAGTTCATAGTGTCCACAAAACCACAATGCAAAATTGGTAATTGTCAAAAAAATTATCAAATTCTTATTAAGGCAATTTCGTCTTGATTTGTCAATTGCATGTGTTTGCCGGATAATAATTAGGACTGACTGAGGTATGGCGAACAGCAATTTTATACAAAGAAGAATGTAAAGTTTGTATCTACCGTCTACATGCGTTATTTTGTATTGAATGATAGCTGCTAGTGATGTATACATGGTCTGTAAGATGTAAAGACTAAGACAAAACAATAACAGAACTATATCATATATGACAGTTGAAGTACATTTCGATCCATCTTCTTCATCTTCTTTTAGCAGTGTTGTGTTTAACAGACAGATAAACGTACATAATAAACCCAAACCGAAAATACAATTAATTACAACCAAATAATACCAACAAAGAACACATGTCTTAATGAATAAGCATAAACCTAGAATTAAAACCATAGTAAAGACTACCACGCCCCCTAGGATGCCGTACAATGATTCCATGATAGGGTAAGTGCGCTTAGAGATGTTTTCAGTGTTTCGAATAATCACTGTTCCCCCGACATTACTCCACAGGCTTCGTAGGAGACACACTGCTATTAAGCTGTACTCGGCGGAAAATGCTGCGGCAAACGGTCTTGCATATTCGACGATCGATGGGAGACCTTTGTATACTGGGTCATCTGCAAAAAACGGGTTCCATATTGAAGAAAGTTGCAAAGTTGATCGCTCACTTACTCACACAAAAATAATTACATTCTTCTATTTCTAGCAGTTAACTAGAAAGTATGGTAAACTGTTGTTCGGTCTGTAGGCCCATACTTATGTACGTTTATTATGTATTTCATTACTAAATTATTAGGTCTTTCTCGCAATTATTAGTTTCAATTTGTACTACTGTCTGATGTGGCAAATCTGAAAAAGACTTCAGTTGATAAGGATTTAGGTAAAGCTTCTCAAGCTCTGTCCACGTTATTACATTCTATGTGTCAATTTGTGTGATTTACCCATGGCCATGATATGGCTCTGTTCTCACACGGCTGCTAACGGTTAGCAGGATCCGAATCCTGCTAACCTTTAGCTGTCGTGCGTCCAATACGAGAAAATCCCGATCCGGATACCAAAAATATGATGATCGAATCACTGGCTAATAAGAAACTGGAAATTGTAAACACGTACGTGTGATTGGTTGATGAAAGGAACGCGCTTTACTTGCTAACCGATAGCGCTTGCTAACCGTGAGTGGTATCCGGATACTGCTAACGGTTAGCGCTAACCGATCGGGCGTTCTCACGCAGGTGCTAACGGTTAGCGCTAACGGTTAGCTCCCGATCCGGATACTAGGGCTCTCGTGAGAACCAGGCTACAATCGTACTACACACAAATATTAGCATATCACATTTTTTGTCACATAAAATATGAGAGTGTAGACAGAGCTTTAGAGGGTGTTATGTGGTTCAAGAAAACGGTATTATCCTGATGTGAACCCAACTAGCCCGCCCAACACCTCAGCTAGATATTTTCTATGCTCATAGAGTTAACCATTCACATTACAATTTTGGTAATTTATTTTGGTCAAAATTGCAGATAAATAATAACGGAGCTATTCGTTGTATAAAGTTAAACATCTTCTAAATGAAAACCACAAAAAAGATAATTTATACATAATAATTACCTACATTTTAAGGTGCAAATAGAAAGGTTTTTAGGGTAATATACATAATAGTCTTCCTGGGTATCAAAAGCAACAATTTCAAACACGTAGACGACATTTGTAGCCAGTAGGTGCATAATTCCGAACCTGTGGAGATTGAAATACAGTTTCTCTTTATTTTTTACATTTCCGATCGAAGAGAGAGAGAGCTTAAATCCAGAGGAAAGATACACATAATGCTCTTGACAGACGACTGATTATGTAAACTTTGATCTTATAACGTAATAGAAAATGGGTTCATTGTTTCTTTAAGTTGCCCAATGTTTTTTTTTTTTTTTTAAAGAATTCCATTCTATTTTTTGTACTTATCCTTCATAAATTAAGTTCTTATTTTTAAAAACAACTGACAAAATAGCTGTAGTTATTAGACATGCTTATTGAAGAAGTGTAACTTCTGTGAACTGATTGGCGCACATTTTTAGATGTTGATTTGTTTATACTTCGGGCCATGGACCTACATCCGTCTTAATAAATGGCTAGATAGATATATTTAGGAAAAGAAATATAGGAGGAAATTATATATATAACTTGACGGCTTATTGAAATCAGTTACTAATTGGGAAATATACTAAAAATTAATTTCCTGCTATCATCCAAAGGTTTGCTGCGTCTTCGACAACTGTTTACAGAGGACACACGGCTACAACAAAATAAGCTGTCACCTGTGCTTTAAATGTATGAGCACATCTTAGGTACTAGTGTAAAGTATAATGCACAGTATTTGTGTTTGTTTCAAGGTTTGCTATGTAAGTGTATTATGATTTGCTACAATCGCAATGACTGCAAAACTTAGGCCTAAATCTAATTTTTCAACATGTAAAATAAAAAGCTTAAAACCTAATTATGTTATGAGATATTACAGGAAAACGTAAGCCTATGTATGAAACACTTACCTCTTGAAAATTTGAACTCTCTTGAAGCAAACATGGGAATATCTGTCCAAATAGATGAGCACAGCCAAATAAAAACACACCCACGTGATACTTTCATATGCTTCGCTGTATGGTACTTTATAAAGTACAGTCATTGCCACAATAATCATGTACACCACAGTAACAAATCCAAAGAGAATGTTTACCGCTTTGGTAAAAAAGTAAATGAGAATATATAAGCATTATATCTTATTTATTTGTTTTAAATTGAACCCCAATCTGTTTCTTCCATATCGTTTTTATAATCCGTAATGTTTTGCATTTTTGCCTTTGATATACTGTTTGTGCCTTTAATCATTTATATAGATAGTAACTCATTCAGGATAACTAATTATGTAAACTTTGACCTTATAGAATTCTATCCTATTTTTTGTACTTATCCTTCATAAATTAAGTTCTTATTTAAAAAAAAAAACAACTGACAAAATAGCTATAGTTATTAGACATGTTTATTCAAGAAGTGTAACGTCTGTGAACTAATTGGCGCACATTTTTTAATGTTGATTTGTTTATATTTCGGGCCATGGACCTACATACGTCTTAATAATCATGTACACCACAGTAACAGATCCAAAAAGAATGTTTACCGCTTTGGAGAAAAAGTAAATGAGAATATATAAGCATTAACTCTTATTTATTAGTTTGAAATTGAACCCCAATCAGTTTCGTCCATATCGTTTTATCAAGTACGTTGTTTTGCAATTTTGCCTTTGATATACTGTCTGTGCCTTTAATCATTTATATAGATAGTAGCTTCTTCAGGATGATAAATTGCAGCAGAATTAAAAGAGAATTAAGAGAATTAAAATGAAGAAGATAAAAATGATGGAAAAAACTGACACGTAGAGATTATAAATAAACACAAAAATGTCGAGGTTAAGTTATCAGAATAAAGTAGAATTTTAAAATTAACCAACCTTTCAAATACGTGTTACTTGAAGCTGTATCAACGATCGATATGAAATATTTACAGTGAAGATAACGATCATAAGCGAATGTAGACAACATCATTAACAGCCCAATAGCTGACAGAAATGCCAGATACATGTTATTGTATCTCGAATCGAGTTCAGGTTGAGGCGTTAGTAAATCTGATGGCACTAGCTTAACAATAAACGTAGCATGACAAATACCGACTCCGAAGAGTACGACAACGAGGCAGTACATTCCACTCAAAATACTACTTGCTTCGAATCTAAAGTATAATTCATACAGAGTTTTTGAAAGGTAAAATGTGCAAGACACAAGAAGCAGTATACAAGTGAAATAGAAGATTTATTATTGCAAAACAATGTATATTTACAAGGTACATAAAAATACAAAGTAGGCCCTATGTCAACATTGTGAAAGGTACCGGTAGCGATCCAAGGTACATGTCAGGCCCAACAATTAAGTCAGTCTACAGCGTAATATTGTACAGCATAAAAGTCAACAGCATAAAAGGCACCAGAGTACACGGTGAAACGGACGAGGTACAAGGATGCATACGGGATACAAAATTAAAAGCAGGCTGGCCAAATATAACGAACAATGCAAATTTAAAGGATACACGGTACAGAGTGAAAATTTACAAAGTAAAAAAACAGGGCCAGGCTACCACTTATGAAGTTCAAGGTATAGATGCCT
>NW_022746879.1:73555-77925 GCF_011630105.1 Anneissia japonica | reverse complement strand
AAGCAGTATACAAGTGAAATAGAAGATTTATTATTGCAAAACAATGTATATTTACAAGGTACATAAAAATACAAAGTAGGCCCTATGTCAACATTGTGAAAGGTACCGGTAGCGATCCAAGGTACATGTCAGGCCCAACAATTAAGTCAGTCTACAGCGTAATATTGTACAGCATAAAAGTCAACAGCATAAAAGGCACCAGAGTACACGGTGAAACGGACGAGGTACAAGGATGCATACGGGATACAAAATTAAAAGCAGGCTGGCCAAATATAACGAACAATGCAAATTTAAAGGATACACGGTACAGAGTGAAAATTTACAAAGTAAAAAAACAGGGCCAGGCTACCACTTATGAAGTTCAAGGTATAGATGCCTCCGGTTCACCGTACAATGTGTCAAGTACAATGTGTAATATAGCATTCATACAAGTTACGAATAGGCCTACAAGATAGGCCCACAAAGTAAAGGGTAAGGTAAT
The DNA here is from genome assembly GCF_011630105.1 of Anneissia japonica. NCBI lineage: Eukaryota > Metazoa > Echinodermata > Crinoidea > Comatulida > Comatulidae > Anneissia > Anneissia japonica. The sequence goes on along the minus strand of NW_022746879.1, from coordinate 77,444 downwards.
GCTCTTACGTGTTAGCATCTTCATTCCGACGATAGTTACATGAAGTTGAAGGTAGTGAAAAGTAGGAATTGACGGAGGAGGAAGTTGATGATGATGATGACGACAATGGGATTATAGAAGGCGATAATGAGTTGGTGGGTGATGGCGAGGATGCTTGTGAAGAGGATGATGGCAGTTCGATATTTAGTTTTCCAGACATTGTTGTCAATTAATATATATAGTAAATATCCGTTCGTTGGTGAAGATCTAGCACAGAAAAAACTACTGAATTATATTACAACAATTAGAATATTTAGACAAATACATTAATATACCTGTATACTATCATGGGCTAATCAATGTGTACGGTATGCCTTTCAGATGTGTTGCTATTTTGGTTGTGAGAGATGGGCGGTATCACAAGTTATGTCCAATAAAGTCTTAAACTTTGAGATGAACAGTAATTGTACAGTGCGCCATTTCTTCCCGCAACTAACACACGCATTTGGCCTTCGTATTACTTGTTTATCACGACATTGTTAAATTTTAAGTTGTATCTATTAACTGTGTTTATTGTACAATTATATAATTGGACAGAGTGCAGGTTGAACATACAAATAAGAGCATAGCAATAACATCAGTGCCTACGCTATAATCTAATGTATGGCCCAGTGCAGTATTTATAAAGATAGATTACCATGTACTAAAAATATATGAAGCACACTAAATACCTAGCTGCGTTACAAACAGTAATTGCCTATAAGCATATTAATATATAACTTTCAATAATAACAGCCATTTTAGAAAGAAGTTATATTTTTGTTTTAAATAATGTAACGACAAAGAAAATATAGTTTATACTTACGGAAGCATGCACTTACCTCGGAATACGAAGCACTGGAATGACAACTGGAATTTTGTTTAGCAGCAGGAACTAGAAAATAATTTAAAACACCAAGGGCCTAGATATATATTACAGGAGTAGGTCAGATTTATGTTGTATGAAGTGTATATTAGTATTCTAGTTTCGTTTAGATGTAACCATAATTTGAAGCTTTTGTTTATTATATCAACACGGAAGTATTAGATTGATTACATTTTTTTCTACTTATTCTCTTATTGTTATTGTTCTACCATTTGGTCAATCTACAGAGTCGCCTCAATGAATAAATTGAAAGTTTTTAATAAAACGACAACTAAGTATTGTAGTGCAAGTGGGAACCATGAAGACTGCGGGTGTGTACGTTTCTTTGTATGCAACAAATAAACGCAAATTTAGAAATTACGGAAATTAAGTCACCAAATTCATTCATTGCATTATACCAAATTTCAAAAGACTACTCGGACTTTTAGTTATCGTGGTATAAAATGTCTGACTCACCGCCGTGGCATCCTCGTTTCTGATTTTAAACTAAACAAATTTAAAAAAGACCTATTATATTTTTTAAAATCAACAACGGCCCACACATCGAATAAGAATGAAGAACAATAGTACAGTAATAGTATGGTATCTTCCATATCCTTTCAATATTTTCTATAGATTAATTTTTATGTACTGTTTTTTTTTTTTAGAAAAAATTGTATAAAATGTAAACAAATCTTTTAATACTTGTTTTTCATTGTTCCTTTACAGGTTAGAGGGTTTAGAGAGAATTCACCTATGGTATCGGGCTTTAGCCCATTTTTCTCTCTGGGCATGCCGCTAACCTGTCTTTTTGTATCCTGTTTGTGGTATTTTACTCTGTATTACATGCCGAATATATAATAAATAAATATGGTAGTAGTACACACACACTCGGTCCTGGCTAGGCCGGATGGTAGAAAGCCCTGTCCTTCGAATCCTAGCGTCCTAGGGCCGGCTAGGCTGTATAAAAATTCACCAAGTTCGAAGGGTAATTTATCTAAATTCAGCGGTTACGAATTTTTTCCCTTTTGAAATAGAGCAGGCAACATCTAATCAGGGAGATGTAAACAATAACTAATGAGCAAGTATGCAACAAACTAGATCTCGAAATGATGAATGTTATCGACGATCTAAATTCCGTAATTAGCACCTCGACATCTTGTGGTGGCGCTGTTTGTTTATAAGTTTTAGAGAGTTCCATATAGAGCATAGAGATATAATAAGAATACTAGAGCGCTAACTGCAATGTATTCAATGTTCGAAATACGCAGAGCTATGTGTGTGTACCATCCAAAATGGCTGCCATAAATTCAGCCAATCAAATTTCGCCTAAGTGCCGTAGTTTGCAATTGCGCCCTCAATTTACACAGAAAGTTCAGTACATCTAGTTACCCGTATGTTTGAAACTCAAGCGTTGTGGTGTATGGGTGTAATCTACACGATTTTAATTTTCATTCCTTGGTACTTTATTTTTTAATAGGATGCTCCACATGGCCTCGTTTTGGCTACGATAGTTTAATAACTTGTGTTTACCATTACTCATTATCATTAATGAAATAATAGTCAGTCAGAGGGCTTATTTATGGTAATAATATGTATACTAAGCCTGAAGTTGGCGCTTTACTACGACGGCCATCTTGGATGGTACACATACATAACTCTGCATTGCTCCGCCATCTTGTTAGCACTCTAGTTGTTTAATAGCTCTATGATATAGAGAGAGTTGCGACATGAGACGCTGCTCAGGGTAGCCATCTTGGTGTCTTGCATGCATGAGTGATCACAAAGCCTATGCTACAGTGTGGCGATTGCAAAAAATAATAGACAATTGAAAAAAATAAATAAAAATATTAATAAGAAAATTTTATGTCATTTGATAGTAAATATCTGTTATTCAACATGTGTTTGAAATTTATAACAAAATTCCAAAAGAAATTGATTCTCAATATGCTATTATTAATTATTATATTACATCCAGTTTTTGCTTGACCATAATTGCATAGCGCCTTAGCTAGGCGTACAACATCGCGTTTGCTCGGCTCATAAAATATTAGGCGACAGGGCCTAGGCCTTTTCACTCGACAACTTAGAAATTCGTCGTATAGTAAATGGGTGTTTGTGGCACGACTTAGCTAGGGTCCCAGTCCGATGGTATCTCCAAAATAACAAGTAGTATATAATAAGAGAAATCCGTAAGTCATACGGTAACTGAAAAATTACTACGATACTTTTATAGCTATCTAGGCTATCTTTCATAGCTATCTACTACCTACCTACGTACTGTACTGCAGAGACCTATTTATACACTATTTAGATAGGCTCTTCTTTTCCTATCTTGTGGCAGAGGTCGAAACATTTTTTTAATTTCTTAAAACTTATATAGTGGTGTAGAATAGTCTTTTAAGAACATTTCCAGAAAAAAATAATGTGATACAATTCTTTGTTACGGAGTTATGGATTTTTAAGTAACATGAGTTCAATAATTTTGCCTCGAAGATTATCTTATTTTTGTTGGCTACGCACCATTGACTTGATCAATGGGCACCAAGGTTGCAGATAGAGGGCGGCCAGTAGTAGGCCTCATATCCTATTCAGAAATTATATTGACTTTATTTTTTTCCATATTGTCGTTCAGAATGCTTAAGCTGAACGTACGTTATTCATTCTATATCGTAAATAAGCTGTTCCTTTCTTCTTTACATAGATATATAGGCCTACTGTACATAAAGTCATACAAGACATCAACTTCCTAAAGAATACCGTCTTTGTCTCACACATGTGTATTCAAAACTTGCTAAGGAAAGGGCCTTTTTTTATTCAGAATCGCCAAAAAAGTTACATTTGAATGTCTTTTATAATTAAATTCATGCTTCCTTGCAATAAAGCCTAAAAGTACTGTAGGTATATCATCAATATTTAGCCAACAGTTATTTGATCATTCCTAATATACAAATTATAGTACACAAAAAATATAGACCTACTTACCATTTCTTGGCCTACTATCAT
>NW_022746879.1:53537-69385 GCF_011630105.1 Anneissia japonica | reverse complement strand
CAATATCGTTATTATCACTAATTAGTTATTAAAATTGATATTTAAATATCTTTATTATTACCATACTAATATTATTAGTATTGTTAAAATAAATATTACTATTAATGTTGTGGTGTTGTTGTGTTGTTATTGTTATCACCTTTATTATCGTCATAATGACTAATTAGTATTATTAAAATAAATATTACTAATTTATTGTCGTTATTGTTGTTAATTATTATTGTTGAATTAGAATGTTGTGAGTAAACAGAAGACGAACACATTAATAAATAACTCTTTTTAATTCTTAGGCAATAGCATTCAAATCTCTTTTGGTAGTGTGGTGGTCCTGTTTTACTAAAATATATTCGTACTTTATTTCAATCATACGGTAATTGAAGAAAAAGGATGCAAAAACTGAGATTTACATTAAAGAACTTGTGGCCGAGTTGACTTGTGGCCGAGTTGACTTGTGGCCGAGTTGACTTGTGGCCGAGTTGATTTGTGGCCGAGTTGACTTGTGGCCGAGTTGGCTGTAGCCGAACTTTTTGTGGCCGAGTTGATTTGTGGCCGAGTTGACTTGTGGCCGAGTTGACTGTGGCCGAGTTGACTTGCGGCCGAGTTGACCTGCACCTACCCTTTTCGTAGGTGACTACTTGAAAGTTTATTCTTATTCTTATTCTTATTCTTTATTGCACAATAGAATAATCTGGATGGGAGGGCCTGGTCTCTAAAGTAAACTTAATTACTATAACAATTGTTTGAGAACCACTCCCATCCAGTATAAAAAAAACCCAAAAAAACATCATTAAAATGTAAGATAAAATATAATAGACAACACATCAATTCACATTACGATCAATACAGAGAATAAATGGCTCTCGTTTTTACTTTCAATGACGTGTTTATTTTTAAATCATTTTAAATGAATGCGTCATAGTGAGTATAGTCTATCTGTAAAATAATATTCCGTTTGAAGGAAAAACTAAAACCTAAGTTATATTGGTTCTCGTGATGGAAGGAACATGGAAAATTAAAAGGAGATTGAGAATGATGAAGGTAAAAATTAAGATAAATATACAGAAGATAATGAAGACAACAATTAAGATGACACTAACGATGACAGCATATTTAATATAAGGGGGTAAGGTAGGAGAATAACCCATAACTCGCAGCGGCATTATGTTGAATTGCGTATGGACGTGGTCCGTGACTACCTGGAGGAGCTGATGCATTTGAGGTAACTACATGTTTACATTCCACGACAGGGACTGAAAAAGAACCAAACATTGGGGTAATCCCCCTATACTTCCGACAGATGCATCATGACTATATATGTGTATACAACAAACAGGTCAAATTAAAAATCATCTAACCTTTCCAGTGTGTACTGCTTGAAGCGAAATCCATAATCAACATAGAAGAAGTACGATGAAGGTAAACATCATAAGCAAATGTAGACAATATATATAAAAGGCCGATAGCCGACAGCAACGCCAGATAGTTGTTATTGAATCTTTTATCGAGTCCAGGAAGAGGCGTCGGTGACTCTAATGCCAATGGTTTACTACCAGCAGCGTAGCGTATAATAACAGCAGCATTAATAATACCAATTCCCACGAATATGACGACAAGGCAGTATATTCCACTCAAAATTCTACTTGCTTCAAATCTAAAATATATGTTCAACAGTGGCTTTTATGGCTATACAAAAACGTATGGTTTAGATAAACATAGACAAAGGTACTGGTGCGCATGGTACCATGTAAACAAAGCGTCTTTTCTTTTTTGCACTCCCACGGACCCAGTCGGACACCATGGACCCTTGTCATCTTACGTCACTTCAGTTCGTAGGAGCAGTGGCATATCTAGGAATCCTGAAATGGAGACGCAAGTATTTGGGGGGAGGGGGATGCGCCTCCCACGCACCCCTAGAAACACCAATGCGTCGGACTAAAAATATAAATTCAGTTGTTTTAATAAACGTTATTGATCTCAGGTCAGCTCCTAATATTATACTCCGCTACGATCCCAAACTGAAAGAGGGATTTACTCCAGATCCAGGCTCAATTATTCATAAAAATTTAAATTAACTTACTTATTAGAATCCTCAATATTTAAACTCATCTCATTTAGATGCTTTCTTGAGAAAAGGGACGACGATGAGGAAGAAGTCGATGATGAAGACGATGATGATGATGATGATGATGATGATAATGATGATGAAGCAGTGGACGGCGAGTGTAAGTTGGTGGGTAATGACGTAGACGACGGGGATGAAGAGGAAGATGACAGCTCGATACTCAGATGTCCAAACATGCCAACTAAGATATGGACGCTATTTTCAATCTAGCAACAACCAAAAAATACATGATAAGGTATCCGATCAACAATCAATTAATTAATTGCTCCATTTAAATAGCGCCATTTCAACATCCGGAAGGAATTAATTACAAATGCATTCACTACCATATGATATATTTTATCACGATCCCCTCAGGATCACCATCATTATCATCATCGTCATGATCATCATCATCATCATCATCCTCATCATTTTTATTATCATTGTTATTATTACTATTATTATTATTACTATTATTATTATTTATTATTATTATTATTATTATTATTATTATTTATTATTATTATTATTTATTATTATTATTATTATTATTATTATATTATTATTATTATTTTTATTATTATTATTATTATTATTATTAATATTATTATTATTATTATCATATTTAATCGAATAAACGCCCACCCAAGAGCCCCATTTGTAATAAACGCCTTGGGAGTTTATTTTTTCCTCGAATAAACTGTAAACAAAATTAATGGAGGCAGCATCATTCTCAAGACACACTATTAATATTCTACACCAGTATTACATTTTTAAACTGGTTGTGATAAAGGAGTTTTTGATGACCACGCAATTCTGATAGTAATATGAGTTGTATTTCCACATTTATAGTGAAATTAAGGGGCGTTTATTTAAGTTACATATTCGTTTCACGCCAGAAAAAAACATATACACCTCCCTCTAATTAATGCCCCTCGCAAACCATTCACAACAATAAACGCCCCAGGGCGTTTATTTGAATAAATACTTTATCCCAAGTTTTGTATCTAGTAGTCTTTCTCTATTATTGTTGTTAGCTGTCGGGAAGACACAAAAGCAACAGCTAAAATTTATTACCATATAGGCTCCGTGCATCACACATCAAATTAAATTAAATTAATTTAATTAAAAACATGAAGACAATAATAGGTACACATATTTAAAACAAAATGAAAAAAAATCTATAGGCCTAATTTTTTTTGTTTAGATATTCCTATATATTATTTTAAATATAATAATTGTAATCATTTAAAATACAAAATAATTAGCCTAATAAAATACAGTTTGTAAAAATAAGAACATTTATTGTTAAACTCATGTTCTTAATAGTATATACATTTGAATACTAAAGAAAGGGTGAGATAGTAAATAAACTATAGGCTCAGTCAGCCGATCTCGAAAACGATTTTTTTACTGAGGCAATGCTAATCGGTAGAGCAGTCCAAAATGCTCCGTCTACGTCGCCTCATCATCGTCTCGTGAACTGCCGTATACTGACTTCAGCCTTATAACTTACATTACAGAGCATTACCTTATTCTGTTTGATCAAAATTTCAATATATAGGCCTATAATTGATCATCCCAAACTATTCAGTTGTGCGACATGTGACTAGGTCCTACAGATAGGCCTATATGTGTTCCTATTCTTATGATTTGTCGGGCCTAACCATGTCAACTTGTGTTATAAGCCGAGTTCACTTCATGTGACCTACTTCCTTTATAATTACCAGGAGTATTATCTACATTATAATTATGCTTATTTCAAAAACCTACGAGCACAGTGATGTACCGGTAAGCATTACGTCAGATAACGTCGGGGATTTGTAACCTACCAGTCTGAAAAATTGTAAAAACATAGATCATCAAAGTCCTGATCTCATGAAGTGAATATAATTCCACATTTCAGCTTAATTGAGGGAACAATAATGCCGATATTTACTCTGGATTTTTAGCTGTTTTGAACACTTGGCATTGTTTACACAGCCAAAGTTTAACTATAAGGCCATGTAAAAAAAAGTTAAGCTGTTGATCGTCCCCTCCCTACATGAACAAAAAAATATCACTCAACCAAAGGCCATGTAAGAAAAAATGTTGTTGTTCGTCCCTTTCTTACATAAATAATAGGGAGTTGTTAGAGTGTATAAATTCCACCTGATCAAACACTACACTTTCAAAGATTCATCAAATTAAAATGAGGCATTGCTGTCCACCATTAAAAATGTGAAAACTTGGCATGTATCAAGGGGGTGGTTTCATATATTTTTTATATGGCCTCAGTTTCAACAACTTTGTCCTATCATCACTTTTGACAGCAAGGCAGATCGTATGACCTCTAGACCTTAGAGTATATAAATATATAAAGGTTGCTGCATACTAATATGAAGTGTCTAATCTATGTATAACCTTCCTATTTTGATCTACAGTAATATGTTCAATATATCACTTGAGAAAGACTTAAAAGTCATGCCACCTTAAAGGCTACTGCGCATTTAACTCCACGTCTGTCTCTTATACACATCTAGATGTGTATAAGAGACAGATACTGTACCCTATTATCAACACAAATAAATTTATAACGTTCACCACCACATCCATGTGTTGTCTAGGAGAAATATAGTAACCTGACTCTAGGGGTCTAGGCCCAGTGATAAAATTCCGTAGATTTTTTTTTGTATTTCAGTCTGTAATTAGACCAATTTTCTTTTAGTGGTCAGAAATAATTGATCTATTTTATCAAGACCTTTCACGATGCTTAATATACTAAAGGGTAAGCGAGCGCACCCTCTAGTTGACAAAAAAGATCATCCATGGATATGCAGTACTTACACTGTACAGCACTACCTCAAAATGCGAAGCAGAAGGTTGGAGACGCGTTTGATGCTGAGCAGGAATTACTGTAACTGTATGTACAATATAATAATGATACAATAATAAGTGAGCGTTTCAATATTACTTCAATTTTTTTTTCTGTTGAATAATTTTATTGCTTTCGACCTATGGATCTTTCCGCAAAGCCCCGCCTCTTCAGCCGAGAAAGCTGCTTAGGTTTCACAAAACAACGCCATAAAAGCGAGTAGTATTTCTGGCCCAGTTTTAATTTCATTTGTTAATTTCGATTTACACTGCTGAAAGGTCATTCATCATTTTTTCGTATTTCTGATGCAATTAGTTAGTATGAAAAAATATACAGTGAATAGGCCTACTAACACTTAAACACAGCACCAACACCCCGAGTTTTCTTCCTTTTGGCTAAATCATAATTGAAGGCTTCGGTTTTTTTTTCTCTTTAGTGGGGATTAAACCCACTTTTATTTCTTCTTTTCTCTTTGATTTTCATAAATCATGTCATAAAATATCCGTTTTATATATTTACAACAAGCTTAAAAATGCAAAGGCTCATATGTATACCATAAGCTTATAAATGAAAAGGCGCATATGCATACAATTAAAAGACAATTTTTTTACGTGCGTGTAGGCCTATACCTTATCTACTTATATTTGTATTCATTTACATTTATATTTGTACATATTAAAAAGGGTCAGTCCTGATGGCTGACTAATCAACGCATTCTTAATATTTCTTAGTGTATTCAATATCAAATAGTCTTGACGTGGAATCCAAGTTCCATTTACAATTATATCTTAAAGTACGTGCTTTGTATAAACAAAATGTTCCAAGACTGTATATCATATTTAATTTTTTGGTTTCAGAACCAAGTACAATGTTCGAAAAAGCTGGTAAGTGATCTAGGTTAAATTTGTTTTTTATAAAAATTCCACATACTTTTAGCTTCTTTACATTTAAAAAAATAATGTATTTCATCGTCAAGTACATTACATTCAGTGCACAGATTGTCGTCAATAATTTTCCATTTGTGTAATAACTTTTTCTTGTGGGTACAATCATATGTAATAATTTAAAGTTTAGCTGTCTAATACGGTTTAGCTATTTAATACGGCTTCGGTTTTTTGTCAGGAAAGTGCTGAGCAGATTTGTACAACTAGTATTTACAATTAGTATTTTTAAAGTTTCTCTCTGCCCCCACCCCCGCTGGTGACATCTGCAAAAATGACATAGGTTTTAACGAAAGTGCACGGTACATTTTTAAATTTTATTTTAGAGCAGGATACCATTATACTCTGCCCACAAAAATCTGAATTACGATTCGAGTGCGCGTGCCTTTATTATAATTTGAGAAGTATGAGAAAAAGCGTGCAAATAAAAAATTGATTTTCGGCACACAGCTTTGAGGTAGGTCAAATAAATTAAGTACATCCAGAGGTGGCGCCAGCGGGGGGGGGGCGGGGCAGGGCCCCTGTCGAGGATAGCTGCCCCTCCCCGGGGAGAAAAAGCACAATTGCACAATTCGTCGGGGGAAAAAAATATGTATTTTCTATAGGCCTATAAAAGTATACTCTAAAATCTATAAAATAGGCCTTTGTAATCCATAAATTGTCAAAATTTTCAGGGGTTTCGCCCCTTCGACAACTTTCAAAAAACCTTTTAATTGAAGCTCGACCACGCCCACTTTGCTTTCGTCGGCGAAATCTGACTCCCCCGTTGGGGAATTCGGCCCCCCCTTCCCAATCGGGAAAATCCTGGCGCCACCCCTGAGTACATCAATGAAAGTGTTTCTTTAGTTATGGTACATCACTCATAATTATTAGATCTCTGTGATTGCCGAAAATCCTGATTAAAATTCATGAGAAATTTGCTGGCGCTTCATCTAGACATGATGGTGTGATGATGATGAACTTTACTATATACAAGTGTCATTTCCGGCCATCTAATGTACTATTTCCTCAAATTTTCTCACCCACCCCAGCCCCTACCATGGTATCGAGCTCTGGTGCCAGGAAATTGCACTCTCATACCTTAAAAATCTTACCAATAATTCATATCAACAATATAATACAACAATTATTTTTCTTAATAGAATTTAGTGGGGGGGGGGGGGTGCGACCGCACACTCTGCACCCACCCCTCCCCAATCCCCCAGTTGACGATGAAGGCGAACCTCAGCCGGATTCATGGCCTTGTCTTTTCTTTACTTTACTTTTCTAGCTCCTGTCGTATCAGACTTGTTCCTACTCTTCTGATGATCTCCCGCAGGCGATTTTTTTCCCGTACGAAACATTTACATGAAACTCCACTCGGACTGTCTCGACTGAATCGACTGGGGCCGAAAATCTCATATTGCAGAATTCAGGAGGTCAAAAGGTCATCAACAGATAAACGACTACAAAATGCAAAACAACTTCTGAGAGACTACGCGCTGTCTGATTTTTAAAAAATACATTGATGTTACCATGCTAATACTAATGGGTTGTTTAAAATGACATATAATATTTGATTGAGCTGCACGAGTAATGGAAAGTGTTATTTGAACTTGAGTTACATACTGTGACAATTTTTTTTTTTTTTTAGTTAGATCTGGGTTTTGCATATTTACCTAGGCCTACTAACTACTAAAAATATACGCTTTCAGGGGAACGCACAAAGAGGAAGGAATAGCGCGTTTCTTTATCAAATGAAACAGGGTGACAGTTATTTTCAAATTAAGAGAAGAGCTGAGAATAGGCAGCTCTAACATACTGGATGCCAAAGACCTGCCAAAATGGCAGAGCACCAATGAATGTATAAATGAGGCCTAAGCCTAGTTATATGGTAAATAGTATCTGCAGGTTCTTGATTACAAGGCCAGACCAAGTTAATTAATGCCGAATTGATTATTATTTATTATTATTATTCATTATTATTATTAATTATTATGTTACTAAAACCTACCTTAGGAACTTAGACAATGGAGAAGTTAGAGAACATTAAAAAAAACGACGTTAAGGGAAAATAGCACAAAAGATATTCCCTTAGGCTAGTTATTAATTATAGGCCTAGTAAATAGGTTCTTGATTACAAGGCTTAAGCCAAGGTAATAATGTTGAAATGATTATTTATTGTTATTATTATTATTATTTAACATTAATTACATTACAAGGATAGTTTGGCCAAGTTCAATAACGCCGGATGGTATATATTATTTATTATTATTTAATAATATTTCTCTTTGCACTCTATTTTTTATTTCATGCTTCAATTTTCCCCCTTTTTTCAAAATTTCAATCAACGTCATGTGAAGCGTGACTGTTGGTGTCAGCCTAGGACCCTAGCCTAGGGACCTAGGCCTAGTTTAGGGAGGGCCTATGGTAGGTAGGACTTAACTCAGCCTGCTTTATGCCTGTAGTTTATCTGAATTCGTTCTGTCAGCCTTTGGTGTACCTATCTACACTTTATAAAGGGGGATACTAGCTGTTGTTGCAGATATTATACTAACATTTAATAACATACAAGAAGGTCACAGTTAGTTACACCATGGAGGAAATATATTAATATATTTCCTCCATGGTTACACACGTACATCCCACAAATCCGTAAGATTTCATAGGCCTACCGTAGGTAAACATAGAAAGAGCAATAAAAGTAAAACTCGAGCGTCACGACATTGCAAAGTGTCTGCTCTTGTTCCTCGTATCAAACTCGAGTCGAGTCAATCCGAGATGGCCCGAGTGAAGTTTCATGCAAATGTTTCGTACGGGAAAAAAATCGCCTCCCGCAGCATGTTATTTGTCTTTCAAAAATTATATAAAATGTTTAAAAATGTACTTACAATACACTGAACTACCTCAAAGTACCAGCAGTTGGATGGTAACAGGTTTAATGCTTAACAGGAAGTAAAGTAACTGTACACCTGTGTATGCATAGTTTCGTGATTTATAAGTCTATAGTCTAAAATTATAAGTGGCCTAATAAATGCTTCATTTTCACTTTCTGCTTACAGAAAAACAATCAAAATACTGTACTGATAATATTTTATGTTACTTTCAACCATGTTTCAACTATGTATTTACAACTCGTAGACTTTACTGGTATTCATATTTGTTTACAAGAAAATATATATCAAATGATAGATAAAATGTAACAATGTCTCGTCTCTTATTATCTATTATTAGTTTAACAGTTTGACATGAAGTTTTGATTTTGTCTGTTGAATAAAATTAAACACTAGTGATATTATATTTTCATGGTCTATGCTAAAACAGGTAGAAAGTGCCTTTATATTATCGTAAAAACGAATGTTAAATTTTTGGAAGCGTATTTCTCATGGTAAAGAAATTAATTTTTTCTTTTTATTATTTAGATTATTTTAAAAAGTGTTCGATTCTGGTAAATATAAAGCAGCCTGGATTTGATGAGTGAGGTATGCGCAATCTCTTTCTTGAAGAAGATAATTAAAATAACACATGGATTAAGACTGAATAATATGGCAATGCAAAGCAAATCACATGAAATAAATACAAATATATTGTGTGTAAGTTATAAATTTTTAAAACCAAATTGTGATTTGCCCGATATAATAAACCTGTGTAGATTTTGTTGTGTGCCTATTTCTGAATGTCGATACTTGCCGGAGGCATCAAGTGAACTACGTTCACTTTGTGATACAAAGACGTAGGTGACGAATTTCACTATGTTTTAAATGTCCTGCTTTAATTGTTCTTATAAAAAATACATAAAACAATACTTTTATATACACTCAAATTTCAGAATTAATTTAAAACTTGTAATATTAAACAATTAGACATACTTGCTCATTTTGTTACCGAAGTAAATATTTTAATTTAAAATACTTCATCTCATTTTTGTCTATTTTATTAAGTTTATTTGTACAATAGTTCTCATATCTCGAAAGAAATAAATAAATTAAAAAAATGAAAATGAAATAAAATGGACTTTCAGCAAAACCCCGCCTCTTCAGTGAATAAAGTAGGCTAAGGTATCACACAACCACAGCTTGTATTCGTAAATTTGTGTGTGGAAATGCAAGTATTCCTGGTCCTGTTCTGATTGTATAGTTCTTAAAGCCCCATTCCCGGCAAAATTTCACTAAAAAAGATTTTTTTTTTTTTTTTTTAGAAAAAATGCATATGCAATACTCTATTTATTATAAACAATGGAAAAATATTGGCATAAATTTTATGAGATCCACGCTGAGGGACTTCGGGAGGAAAACTCATTGAATTTTGCTACCACCCCACCCCCTCCCCCACATTATTATTATCATTGCATTTAACCATGTATATGTTATGTTGTGTGATGCCTATGATGGCGTATCCGGCAATAAAATAAATTGAATAGAATGAAATTGAATAATAAAGGTTTTTTTGTGTAATATAATGTATACTAAATGTTATTATAAAAGAAATATTTCATGACAAATCCAGACACACTACAATAAATACACACCTCTGCATATTGAAGAACATAAGATTAAACTCAAAAACAAAAACTCCTGTTTATTAGGCAGTAGGTAGTTATCCTTCATATTTTAAATGTTTAATATATATGCACAAATAATAAAAAAAATAATAATAATTAAAAAAAATTTTTTATACCCCATCGTTCAATTATCTTTACACAAAAAACGGGCATATTTACCAATTGGCCACATTTCTCCTGTTACTTATAGCCCGTAATATTATACCCCTATAATAACAACAACCAGAGGATACAAAGATATGGCACGACAGCAGGGCAAGGGCTTGTAATCTCAGATTGTCTTGTTTAGATTGTTTTAGCTGCCGTATGTTTAAGGGACACAGTTACTTCTTTTCTTATTAGTAGTAAACACTTTGTTGTCGGATGGAATGTTTCCCGACAATCATTTAAAATGTCACGAAGTGTACACAGAGTGAAAGATGTATAGGGGGTTCGTGGGTGGGGGTTGGGAGCACACGCCCCTCCAAAAATTTACTAGGGGCCACCACCCCCCCCCTAAAATAAAAAAATCCACACTGTGTTCAAGTGGGAGTCTCATGTTAAAATACTATTAAAGCATCATAGATGGTAATGCCGACATGGATTCATAACATTTAGTTCCAAATGTCCATGCACGTCCTAGTCTTCTATAATAGTTCACGATGCTCTGTTTGGTATGGTGGTAAAGATTATCAAAGACAAATAATGTCTATATTGATCCATTACACGCAATTAAGTGAAAATATGATCGACTGTTTCTTTATATTACAAGAACATAATTTGCAAAAAAAAAAAATTACTTTCTAGATCTAAGGATACGCGCTCTAAATAGCTAAATTCCTTTGAAATATCTTTAAGAGGTTTTAGTGCACTTATTTTTTATACAAATACAAAATTCACATTATTTTGTCCCTGTAAATTAAAATTTTCAATTTGCCTATTCCCACCCCGTTATTGCTCGGTCTGAGTAGCAACACATTTACTATGAGTGTTTTGACGGAGAGATCTCAATTCATTGGAGGGGTCTGATGTTTCTTTAAGCGTCCCGTGTAATATACATTCTGTCATATTTGAATTGAGTAGAACTATTGCTGTAATTATTATTACTTATAAAACCTAGGCGATTGCAGTTTTTATACTCTAAATACAGTAGAACCCCTATTAACATGGGAACTCTTTTTTTTGCCTGAATATTGAGAAAACGTAAATATTTTAACATTTTGGCCTATCCCTGTTCAGGAAACACTCCTATTAAGGGGGCACATTGTTGGTCCCCAATGTGTCCCATTAGTAAGGATTCTACTGTATAATAGGCCTAGTAATATGCTGATTACAAACTGTTCTCCTAAAATCAAATACTAATTAGTTTATACTGTAAAATGTACATGCACGCATAATGCAATTAGTTTAAATCATTCCACATGGGTTCATTACAGCCTAAATGTACAATAGACCTAAGTTTAAAGAATATTACAATAAACATTAATTTTTATCTTGCTTCACCTCATTTTATATAAATTAATACATTGAACCAAATAATGTCCAGATTTCAAACAGGCAAACACTTGAGTGGAAAAAGTAAAGAATCAGGAACGGGCCAGTAATGTGATGTATTATGTACCACATATATTTTCCATATAATTGTGCCTCTGTTCTGAATAAGGCCACGAGTTTTAGTTCATAATGCTCGCCAATCCACAATGCAAAATTTGAAATTGATAGGAATATTAACAAATTCATATTAAGACGATGTCGTCTTGATCGGTCAATTGAATGTGTTTGCCAGATAATTATCAGAACTGTCTGAAATATGGGAAAGAGAAAGTAAAGCCAAATTGCAACAAAAAGCAAATAGCCATGTTGCATGTGTGTTGTTTTGTATCCGATAAAAAATGAAACTGTCGTATACATTGTCTGTAAGATAAAGAAACTAAGACAAAACATTAACAGAACTCCATCGTATATGACACTTGAAGTTAATTCCTCTGGTTTTGCGCCGCCTTCGCCTTCTCTTTTTTCGAAAGTATTTGTGTTTATCACACAAATCAAAGAACAAACGGAAACCACACCATAAACAACAACCGATACCTCAAAATAATACCCACAAAATTCCTTGACGAACACGCATACCAAAAGAGCTATAATAACACTAAGTACTAGCACGCCCGCTATAATCCCGTACAACGATTTCATAATGGGGTATGTGTGCTTTGAGATGTTCTCGGTGTTTCGTCTGATCACTGTTCGTCCTACATTACTCCACATGCTTCTTAAGAGACACACTGCTATTAAACAGTACTCGGCGGCAAATGCTCCTACATATGTTCTTGCAGAACCGAGATACGATAGGATAAGGTGTTCATCATCTGAAATAAATATGTTATTCAATGAAAAAATACATCAAACATCAATCGCTCAAAAACACAGTTACATAAGTCACACATTTTGACTATAATTATATAACTACTGTGATTTTCATTGGCTCTTTATTATTAGTTTGATTTATATCTTTATATACTTTTGTTCACTTAAAATACTTAACACAGTATAAATGATAATATGACATTTTTAAACATATATTAATTTCTTTTGGATAATTTAAAGTGCTTAATTTTATAGAAAATAATGTTATTTATATAGAATACCTTTTTACTTAAGCCTATGTATTTTTATATAATTTTTTAAATAAAGTATATTATCATTTAATTTGTGTATCTGGAGTATTCATACTGTGCATATTAGTATGGCAACCATACAGGAAACATAAAGGATCTTAGTAATGCAAGTCTGAAAGCTCATAAAACAATGTCAGCAACAGGATTTTCCCAAACAAGTTAGAGGAAACAATAACACGTCGATACTTATAACAACCTATATCAGATCCTACTATACTTTGTTAGCAAAGTGAACATCAGAAACAGGACAGAGGAAGATGTTAAATAACAAATTGCTATGGTATAAGTGGCATTCAATATTTTTACGATATATACTCATGCTTCCTACACTGTTGCTAAATTGTAAATCCAGAAAATGTACTATGTCACTGTTTTCAAATGTAAAATTTATCTGTCTATGAAAAGAGTTAAAGAAGCTTAGAATTTGAGGGAAATCATTGAGCTTGGCTAGTACTAGCTTGTCGTCAACAAAACGAGTATAAAACTTAATAGTACCTGATTCAATAAGTTTAAGAACAATAGACTCTTCTAGTTCAGTCATTAAAATATTAGCTAAAACTGTGCCAAGAGGCGAACCCATTGAGACACCATCAGTTTGCTTATAAAATTCATTATTACATGTAAATACAGTTTTAGTACAGCAGTCTTTAAGTAGTTTCCTCAGCGAATGTTTCCTAAGGCTAGTAGATATCAGTTTCTTATTGTAAACCCTATCAAGAATTATATTAATTACCTTAATGAATAAAAGTATAGCCGCGTTAGTCTGTACAGTATAGGACAATAAATAACAGCAGCACTTTTGAGACTAACAATATATAATTTATTCTCTAGCTTTCGTCCACACAGTGGACTTCATCAGGAGACTACCTTAGTAAGGGGAACATTTGTAAATAGAGATTCAACATCAAAAAGATACAAATCGGTAACCTAAGTTATATAAATTGTTTGGTATAGCTTTAATGCGGTCAGCAGCATCACAACAAAATCATTAACCGTTAGAGGGCCTAATAAGTTTGATAAGAACTTAGCTACTGAATAATAACAAGTACCGGTCGTGTCAATAATAGGTCTTAGGGGTGAAATATCAAAATCTTTATGTAATTTAGGTAGTCCATGGGCTCTTGCAGGCATGGTATTTAAAATAACGTCGTCGGAAAGTAATCCTTCTTACTGTAGATTTCTAAGTCCAATATGCTATACTATTACTTGAATTTCTGTTAACTAATATACATACAAATGTTCAAAATTTAATTTAATAATATTTATAGGTAACCATTTTAAATGGTATGATTAATCAAATTTGGTCCAAATTTATGACAAATTCTCATTAAATAAGTTTATAATATTATAGTTAAACATGGTTAGACCTACCTTGTGCAGATGAGTTAAAAGAAGGGTAAATCCCAGGGTTATAATAATCTTCCTTTGTATCATAAACAACAATGTCACACCAGAATACAATATTTGTGGACAGTAGGTGCATGATGCCGAACCTGAAAGAATACATTATCGCCAACGTGTTGATTAGTGCACATCAAAGATACTAGAAATACAAGATAGAGTTCTCGCATTGTAAAAATGAGGCGGAAGTTGTGCCCAACGTAGGCGGCGCCCTTCTTTTTAACCATGCAAGTTTCCTATACTTCGTGCCCAACGTACAGGGCGCCCTTCTGTTGCTAAGTATATACAGACGCAAAAGGCGCCCTTCCTTTTCCACAAATGGAGGAAAACTTGTTCACTAAGAGTGCGTCCGGCTATGCGATTCTGCACTGTATTGTTGTCTTATTCTTTACTGATTCATGATTATGCTTTAATTGTTTTGTGTATTATTTGGATAATAGCAACGATTTCTACCGCCACAAAGGAGGTTATGTATTCACCGATGTCACTGTCTGGGTGTCTATTCCAGTATACATCTTTGTTGAGAATTGATAATAAAATACGCGACGACTTGGTAACGAAAGTTTGGCACAAGTTTTTTTAGATCCAGCTGTAGGGGGCGTCCCATTTTTCGTATTCCCACCATGCATTTTGGTGGAACACGGTGGAACACCTTTTTTGTGTGGAGAATTCTATCTTGTATTTCTAGTATCTTTGGTGCACATTCAATCCCGAGGAGGGCGTAGGGGAAAGCTATTTAAGTAGGCCAAAGTTAAAACCTTCAAACATTTTATAAAGGCGTACTATTAAGTTTGAACTATTAGAAGATGATTGGCTGAGTAATTACACTAAAGAAACATCTTTCATTTTAAAATATCTTATGTTTTATGTCACATGTGTCATTTACGTCAAATAATTATTTTAAAAGTTTTTATTTCTCTTTCATTTTCTGCTTCATAGCATTTGTATCGGTTAATTAAATCATTTTGTTGTTTAGTTTATAACTTTTGGATTTATACTAATGCTGTCAGAAGAACCATTTAATAAGCAACTTTACTTTCTTTTTTTCTTTAAAAATATATTTGAATTGAATATGCGTTGGCTAATGTATACAATATTTAAAAATACGTAATGAACCCTTACCTTTTATAGATTAAACATTTTCTGAAACACACTTGGGAATATCTCTCCAAATAGATGAGTTGAGCAAAATAAAAACACACACACGTGATGCCCTCATATGTTATGTTGTATGGTATTATATAAAGCAAAGTCACTAAAGTCATAATCGTGTATATCACAGCGGCAACTCCAAAAAGACGGTTTGCAGCTTTAAAGAGTCAAAAATAAAACATAGATATATATATATATATAT
>NW_022746879.1:10736-53522 GCF_011630105.1 Anneissia japonica | reverse complement strand
TTTCTCTTTGTGGTAATTTTCTTAGCATCTTTCTTCGCTTCTTCTAACCCTCATTTAATGGTCTTTTTACCTTGATCTATTTCACTTTATTATTACTTATCATGATTATAATCATTATTTTATCATCACCATCATCATCATCATCATCATCAACATCGTCATCATTATTATCCATATTACCATCAATATCATTAGCATCAACACAACTATTTTATGTTGAAATTGATGATAATTTAAAGATGAAGATGAAGGAATATTTAAAAATGTTGACATAGTGAAGATAAAAGAAGAAAAAATAATGAATATAAAATTAAGATAATAATGCCAATAATATTAAAAAGGTAATCTCAAAATGAAAATATAGATGTGAATACAGGTTTTAAAAATTGATGAAGACGATGTTGAAGCTTATGATATGGAAGAGAAAGTTAAGAAAAATTCGATAAAGATGTAAATCAAAAGAGAAAGTCGTTGATGAAAGTGGTGAGGATGATGAAAAAGTAGAATTAGAGGATAATGAACATAAAGTTGACATGAATATGACAATGAACAAGATGTTGCATATACACGATAATGAGCATAAAATTGAAGGTTAGATGAATAGTGAAATGTAAGATTACATGAAGTCTAAGGGAAAAGGAATTTTTAAAAACAGAGATGAAGTTGAGAGTGAAGATAAAGACAACTATACATTGTTGCCTAATGCAAATACATAAATCATCCAACCTTTCAACGTGTTGCTTGATGTGTTACCAATAATGGACGTAGAATAAATACGATAAAGATAAACATCATAAGCAAAAGTAGGCAACATAAAAAGCAGGCCAATCGCTGATAAAAATACCAGATAGCTGTTACTGTATATTGCATTGAGTCCAGGATGAGGCGTTGGTGAATCTGATGACACTGACTTACTGGAAGTCTTGAGAGGAATAATAACCGCAGCATTAATGATACCAATTCCCACCAACGTGATAACAAGACCGTACATTCCACTCAAAATCCTACTCGCTTCGAATCTAAAAAAATAGTGATCAACAATAGCTTTTAAGAGGTTATAGGATATACATTGTCCTAGACTGTTAGAGGCCTATAAGGCACAACTGTACAAAAACATACTGTACAACAATGATTTATTATTACAAAGTAGGAATATAAGATAAAAAAGCTCAGGCGTAGTCCTCTTACATGTATAAGATATACAATATGATATATAAAGTAATGGTTGATATACACCTGTGGCGTATCCAGGAATTCAAATACTGTAGAGGGGCCCAGGAAGGTACTTTCACAGAGAAGGGTCTATACCAGCTCAGTCCCATCATAGTTGGGGCTCAGCTAAGAACATTAATGGCACCTCCAGATGGGCGGATTGGCAGTCTCAGACTTAATTTTGAATATATTAAATTTTCGTTTTGTGGTGAAAATAAAACTTGTTTAAGGGGCCACACTAATTTTCTTTTTTGATAAGCAAACTTACCAACTGGAGGTGTTCGGGTCAAGGAACAGGCCGCATAGTAAAAATTGCGGAACACACGTGGCCCGCTGTGATTGCAGTACCTGATGTTGTGATCTAAAAAAACTGATAAACTTGCGACATCTATATTAAATATATTATTTTATATAGTTGTCTCAGCTCATAAATAAGTACATGTTTTTTATAATTGATAGTTGCATTAGCTTACTTGTAAGGATCCTTATTATTTGACATTTGAATCTCATTTTGATGGTTCCTTGAAAACGAGGGCGACGATGATGAAGAACGTGTGGATGCGAAAGTGGACGAAGAACATGGCAAAAATGATGAGGAAGATGACTGCTGGATACTTAGATATCCAGACATGATAAATTTTGTTCTGACTCTAGCAACTGAAAAAAATTGTTAATGTCAGTCAATCAATATCGTTCCATTTATATGGCACCATGCCATCAACCGAAAAGAAATTAAACAATATAAACAAACATTATTATTATCAAGTATCTTGTGATATGCTTTTCATCAACATCATAATCATGATCAGCATTATCATTAATCTGATATCAATCATTATCAACATCAATGTTATTACTTACATATTATTATTATTATTATTATTACTATTATTATTATTATTATTATTATTATTATTATTAATTATTTTGGAAAAAGATATAAACTAATTACATAAACGATATTTTAAAATAGATAGTAGCTGCCGGAAAGACGCAAAAGTACGGTGTTATTATTAATTTTTTTAAATTACTTCGAAATGTATCCCCCTGACATACACATTCTACTACGCTCACTCTACTATCTACGCTCAATGTACTTTCAGCCATAGCGTTTCTCATAGAATCTCGTCGGCAGATAACCATCGACGCAAAGTGTGCATAGAAATGGATTTATTACTTCTTACTGGCTGGTTGGTTGGTTAGTTTGTTGGTTGGTTGGTTGGTTGGTTGGCTGAATGGTTGATTGGTTGGTTGGTTGGTCGGTCGGTAGAGCCGAACATCGGCAACCGGATTTGTCTGCTTTTCTTTTGCTTACTTTACCTTTCTAGCTCCAGTTGTATCAGACGTTAATTTTTTTCGTCTAATAAACGCTCCCTAAATGACTAAGACAACTAATAGAACCAACATCCTTCTCAAGACACTCTATTAATATTCTATTCCAGTAGAATTACATTTATTTTACATCCTGATAGGATCAAGAATTCTTTATGACTACCTCGGTCTTACTCATTGGATCCCTTTTCGGCAAACTTCTGGGCCACCAATAATAAACTGCGACATCTATATAAACTATATTCCTAACAATGTCAACTCCTGTTAAAAGTCAAGTTGAATGAGACCACCTCGGTCTTACAACTTGGGACCAAATTGAACAGCTTCCCTTATGATTGTCTGGAGTATTACTTATCAAAACAGATCCTCTATAGATATACTTACACTACCTCAAAATACGAACAGAAGGTTGGCGACGCGTTTGATGCTGAACAGGAACTAACTGTATGTGCAATAATTATAATATTGATATAATAATAAGTGGACCACCTGCCGTAAACGTTTCAATATTACTTTCATTTGACAGAAAACACATTTTTCCAAATCATCTAACCATTCGACGCGACCGTTTATGCAGTATACGAAATTGAGAGTGACGTCGAATAACTTCTCTTTGACCTTTGTATTAGTCAGCCTATGCCAAACGCATCAAAATTTCTATAAAACGCTGGCATACGATGAACTATCGATGTTTTTTTTTTTTTTTTTTAACTTTGGGCGCATTCGTAGCGTATTCATAACGTATTGGACGTATAAATAAGTATTAGTAACTTATATAGAACGTTTTGATCTTTATAAAAAACTTACACGAACGAATGCTTAGCGTGTAGCCGGCGTTCACAACTTATGCCCAGCGATAGGCTATGCACAGCGCGCAGCAGCGTATCGCCGATGATCATGTGACGTAGCCTATAAAGAGGCTGCCGCTCGCCGATTCAAAACATAACCGCACTAGACATCGCAGTATCAACGTATTAACATCACACCATTTTAATATAGCTATTCCCCTAAACGCTGCCAGTACGCCATTATACGATAACTGTAGATTAGAAACACGTTCAGTAAGTTTTGTGGTTGTCTGGAACACGTTAAATATGTCTACATAGGTGAATATACGTTGGAGATAAGTTTATTACAAAGTTACATATAAGTTCGAAGCACTTACTCATAGGTTACAAATACGTTTTGACTTTTGAGTAACTTCAAGTAACGTGTGTCAGCGTGTGTCAACGATCGCTTAACTTACCTACAACTTATGGCCCTCGTATGCGGAACGTACGAGCGATACGCTGGCATACGTCAACAAGTTTTGTGCATGCACAACACTTTTCGACGTACTCGCCGTACTAGGACGTATACCAGCGTGCTTCAGCATGCTCTTAACTTACGAAACTTAAAACCCTTTCACATAATAGCGAATAGACCTAACCATAGAGCTATTAAACAACTAGAGTGCTGACAAGATGGCGGAAGAATGCAGAGTTGTGTATGTGTACCATCCAAGATGGCTGCCGTAGGAAAGCGCTACCGCCAGGCTTAGTATACATATTATTACCATAAATAAGCCCTCTGACTGAATATTATTTCCTGTCTCTTATACACATCTCGATGTGTATAAGAGACAGATCTTGTTACGTCAATGATCCTGGGCACTTGACCTTTGGTGACATAAGATAGAGATGTTGCATTTTAAAGATTAACTGCTTTAATGCGGATATTATCAGGCTCTGCGTATTTCGAACATCGAATACATTGCTGTTAGCGCTCTAGTATTCTTATTATATCTCTATGGACCTAACGTATGTCCCGATACGCTCAAATACGCTCAATTTTTTTTGGCAAAAAATAACATTTTTGCGTGAAAGACGAACGCACAACGAATGAAAAACGAATGCTCATCCTACAACTAGCGTCCATTTAACGAATGACAGCGCGTTCGCAGCGTTCGCCCAACGAATGTTCAGCGTACACAACGAATGTCCATCGAATGTCACACGTATACCTAACGTATTGACGCCTTGTAAACGTTGATGTAGGTCGGTATACACTGAGTGTTCGCT
Source organism: Anneissia japonica (assembly GCF_011630105.1). Lineage (NCBI taxonomy): Eukaryota > Metazoa > Echinodermata > Crinoidea > Comatulida > Comatulidae > Anneissia > Anneissia japonica. The sequence continues at coordinate 48,918 of NW_022746879.1, read as the reverse complement.
GGCCATTCGTTACTCATTAGTTAGACAAACGCTATGAATACGTTATGCATTTGCTATGGCAACGTTTCAGATGGGATTGAACGTGTTTGGACGAACAACAGACGAACAGAAAACGTAAACCCAACGTGCACCCAACGTGCGAAACGTTCAAACAACGAATGCTCACCGTATACATAGCGTATGTAGCAGAACGTTGTCATACGTTCAAAATTTTGAACATGTCCAAAAATTAAAATCGACCCCAGCGTACCTCCGCGTACCCCAACGAACAGCTAACGAATACAACGTATGCCAAACGTATTACGAACGTGTCACGAACGAATGTCAACTTACGCGAACGTAAACCAATATTTTGATAAACGTCGGCATACGTTGGTTCTATACGCTACTGTGTGACTCGACGTACGCCAGCGTATTCGTCATTTCTTCATACGTCGGAATACGCTGGCTAAATCGTCAAGGTGTGACAGGGCCATAAACTTGTGTGATTGTAGAAACTCAAATATTCCTAGTCCTGTTCTGATTGGTCGGTCACTTGTTAAGTTTGATTTACACTGCTCAAAATCCATTCATATATTTCTCGTATTCTGATGCATTTAGTTTCTATGAAAAAGACCATTCACTGAATATTAACACACAAACAAGCCTCCACATCCGCGTTTTCTTCTTCGTATGAGCCAAATCATAATTGGAGGCTTCAGCACAGTAGCTCAACGTGTTTTTGTCTAGAAAGTGCTGTACCAGTTTGTGCAGTAAATTTACAATTATTTTTTTATTTCTATTTTTTTTTAAATTCTATTTTATTTAAAATTTAAACTACGCTAGGCTGACCTTGGAAATAAACTGTTGATGTTTGTTAAGTACAGACATTTTTTTTTAATTCTCGTTGATATTGTTTAATTGATTGATTTAATTTTTCTTATTTACATTTTGTCGAATGTTTGTTTATGGCATCCCTGCTACAAGTATGTTGGTTTTTAGGTGATGCCTCAATGTTCCTTTTAGTTTTTTCGAAATTGAAATGGAAATAAATTTTATTGCATCTGAATCTACAATAAAACTACTAAATCGGTAGACCCCTATTTTGACACCCCTAATTAGGAGACACCCCTATTAGACACTTTACAAGAAACCAGAGGAAATAAAAATCAGTATTTAATATAATTTATATACTTTCATTCATTCATTCATTCATTCATTATTTATTTGGTCCTATATACTTTTGGCCTATATAGGTTTATTATTATTATTATTATTTTTATTATTATTATTATTATTAATTTCTTTTTCCTGCTTTAATTCAATTACTTTGTTTATGTTAATGATCTAGTTTAATTTTTATACTTATGTTCTGATTGTATATACTGAGGGTCCAATTGATCAGCTCAGGCTGGATCGACCACCCTCATAAATTTTTGTTGAAATAAATAAAATAAATAAATATAATATTTAACAATAGCTTCAACTATATTACACATTCTTTGGTCCCTGTATTTATGTGCCAAACAAAATACCGCAAACATTCTGCATCAAAACTTTTTGATTTATTCTAACTGGTTAAGTGTAGTATTGTAGTTGGTCGGTTGGTCGGAATTGACTTTTAATGAGATATAAACACAGTTCTTTTGTACCAATAGGCCTATACTGCAAGCTTTTATTCAGTATAAACTATTCTACTGTACATATATAGGCCTACAATCGACTATTAACTCCAGGTTACTAAGATGTTAGAGTTGAACCCATTCAGAGTGGAGTCAATTCTCTTATCTCTTCTCTCTGGTGTCTGATCACTACTCTATCTGATTCAGTGATGTGGGGTGTTTGCCTATTATTCTTATATACAGTATATTTAATTACAACGAATGATTACACTTTACATATGAAAATGTCAAATATAAAATATATTGAAAAATCGAAAACAGCTCAAGTATTAAATTCTACGAATATAGTTTAAATATTGACACAAAAACATTTTAAAAATTGAATTTATAAATCAATTGATTAAAAAAATTAAAATAAAGAGAGAGAGGCACAGACAAAATTGAAAAGAAATGAGATTTACGATTGTCTGACTAAAAATCGAAATAATAATACTCCAGAGAATATATATAGTATTATGCTATCATTTCTTTTCATCTTTTTTATTCGTTGTAATTAAATTCAGGTTTTAACTGCAATACATTTTTTGAATGTTTTCATTCATCCAGTAAGTGTTTAGTATTAAATTGTATATAAATCAAAAACTGGAACTTACTGGACGAAACATCATTCAACAATAATAATAGTAAGTTCCCGTTTTTTTTTTGTTTTTTTTTTAACAATTTAATTCAATACATTTTGGAAATAAACCTTAAATTGAATTGAACCATCCCAGTGGTCTGCTTGTCATTATAGTACACCTAGGTGAACCTATCTAACATTGACACCAGTCCTATATTTCACTATTAAACAGACTTCTGCCTTCTGTTTACACTGATCTAATATAAATTGGATAACACTTCTGCAACAGCGGCAGCGCACACGTTAGATAATACCTAACGGTGTGTCCAAATGTAATAAAAACATATTTATTCAGAAAGCAACAAAAATGTAAAAATTGCAACCGTTTTAGATTTAAAAAAAATTAAAATTATACATTATCAATAAGATCGGTTATAAAATGTATAAAAAATATAATTAATAAATTAACAATAGGCCTACATGTAGTTATAATATTTAAAAACAATTTAATTCAATACATTTTGGAAATAAACCTTAAATTGAATTGAACCATCCCAGTGGTCTGCTTGTCATTATAGTACACCTAGGTGAACCTATCTAACATTGACACCAGTCCTATATTTCACTATTAAACAGACTTCTGCCTTCTGTTTACACTGATATAATATTAATTGGATAACACTTCTGCAACAGCGGCAGCGCAAACGTTAGACAATACCTAACGGTGTGTCCAAATGTAATAAAAATATATTTATTCAGAAAGCAACAAAAATGTAAAAATTGCAACCGTTTTAGATTTAAAAAAATTAAAATTATACATTATCAATAAGATCGGTTATAAAATGTATAAAAAATATAATTAATAAATTAACAATAGGCCTACATATATAGTTATAATACAGCATAATACTTTTTTCCATTAACTTGGCATTCCAAATTTATCTGTATAAATCATGTGGCTTATTTATAGAGGCGTGCCTCTAATGTTTATTTTTCGCCTTCCTGTTCACTTGTTCACACGCTGTTTATTCTCATCTCACCTAGCCTATTATTTCTAATCATGAAATTGTCACTTTATACTATCTGGCTTTTTCTACCCTCACTCACTCGCCACTGAGGAAGGACTATAGTATTGTCCGAAAGATCTGGTTCTATTTCTGGCTGTTTACTTACGTTTACTTTTTAGCTTGTCGTGTACATATATATATACATATATTATATATATAATAATAATATTATTATTATTATTATACTAATAATAATAATAATAATAAAATAAGCCTAATGTAATATTTATAATAATAGGTCTAATTATAATAAATAATAGTATAATACAACCAGGCATAGGGCTTCATATGTATTATATATTTAGTTTTAATTTGTCCTTCAATACAAAATATTGTATAAATATTATAAATATTAATACTTTCCATCATGCTTCACCTCAATTTATACAAACTACCGGTAATATATTACACTGAACCAAATAATGTCCAGATTTCAAACAGACAAACACTTGAATGGAAAAAGTAAAGGATGAGGAACGGGCCAGTAATGTGATGTATTATATACCACAAATATATTCCATATACTTTTGTCTCTGTTGTAAAGAATAACTGACCGAGTTTTTGTTGATAATGTTCGCCAATCCACAATGCAAAATTTGAAATTGTTAGGAATATTATCATATTCATGTTAAAACGATGTCGTCTTGATCGGTCAATTGTATGTGTTTGCCAGAGCCTAAGCAGGACTGCCTGAGAAATGGGAAAGAAAAAGTACAGGCAAACTGCAATAACATACGTTGTGTACCCATCTGTTTTGTATTGGATGATAAGTGAAACTGTCGTATACATTGTCTGTAAGATAAAGAGACTAAGACAAAACATTAACAGAACTCCATCGTATATGACACTTGAAGTGAATTCCTCTGGTTTTGGGCCACCCTCGCCTTCTCTTTCTTCTAAAAGGTTTGTGTTTATCATACAAATCAAAGAACATAAGGAAAGCAAACCATAAATAATGACCGTTATATTAAAATAATGCCCACAAAGAGGACACAGTCTAATGAACACACATACCCCAAGGGCTATAATAAGACTAAGTACTAGCACGCCCCCTATAATGCCGTACAATGACTTCATAATGGGGTATGTGTGCTTCGAGATGTTCTCGGTGTTCCGTCTGATCACTGTTCGTCCGATATTACTCCACATGCTGCTTAAGAGACACACGGCTATAAAACAGTACTCGACGGCAAATGCTCCTACATACGTTCTGGCAGATCCAACGTCTTGATTATCTGAAATAAATGTGTTCCTTAATGAACAAATACATTAGAATATAATCGCTCAGATGAAGTTTACCGTTAAATTTACTTTCAGTGGTGTTCTATACTTTGTTGTTCACTACATATTGAATCCTTGCCATTGGGTCTTTGGGTAGTAGGAGTTTGAATTGTAAATTTACACACTTTTGTTCCCTTGAAATACCTAACACAGGATAAATAATAGTATGACATTTTTTAACATATATCAATCTCTTTTTGATAATTCAAATGCTTAATTTTATATAAATAATGTTATTATATATACCAATTTTTATTTAGGCCTATCTATTTCTACATAATTTTTGAAAAAAATGAATATTATTATGCAAGACTTTGGAAGAAAAAAAAATAAAACACCTCTTGTACACTTCCTCCCCCCCCCCCCCCGCCGCCCCCCCCCCCGCCGAGTTGTTAAATATTCAAAAATCTGTATCTTATTCACCGTTCCCCAGTTATTCGTCAACAACTTCTTTTCTGTCTTAGAAAAATCAGTTCTGCAACATATCAAAACATTTTTTTCTTTGGAGCCTGGCTTTAATTTGTGTATCTGGAGTATATTTCATATTGTGCGAATTCAATGTTTGACAGCCATACAGGAACAATGCAGGAACTCGGAAAAGGGGAAACCCAGCGCAATATATTAAAATTAAAGGAAGGATTACTGCACAGAACTAATCTTACATTGATAAAAGCAAGTCTGAAAGTTCATAAACAATGTCAGCAAAAAGATTTTCCCAAACCCAGGGGTGGTGCCAGCGGGGGTAACCGGGGGCCCCCGTCGGGGAAAGCTGTCCCCCTGTCGGGAGAAAAAGCACAATTCGTCGGCGATAAAAAAATATCATATGTATTTTTTACCTATTAGTAGACTATAAAATCGATTAAATAAGCCTTTGAAACCCCTAAGTTGTCGAAATTTTCGGGGTCTTCACCCCAGAACCACATTCGGAACCTTTCAATCGAAGCTCGACCACTCCCACTTTGCTTTCTTCATGGAAATCTGGCACCTCTTCCGGGCGTAAAAAAATGTAATTTTATTGTGTATAAATATATAATTATAATAACTCTTAATGTTTTGTCTATTTATGTACCAAATGTTTAATGGATCTGTATTACATTCTGCCTTGAGTTTTTCCCTGAGCTTGGAGATTTGGCGTGCGCTTTATAACCGAAAGGAAGAGGCACAATATAAATGCTCGTACCAATACCAATACTAGTTACCAATCTTAAATACTGGAATGATCTTGATTGATTTCCATTTTTCAGTTTGTTTTCAAATTAAAGTGATAAGTTGACCGTACTTAAAAATATATGAAGTATATTGCGGATGTTTTAGCATGAATAACGTAATGCCATCAGAACAGGGTGATATTTTTCCAGTTAATAAACAACTGAAGAAGTGGCAGTTTTTATTAGGTCGGGGACAGCCAAGGTGATATACTGATACCGAATAAATAGAAGGAAAATATGTCGACTAAAGTCGCTGGCATTAAAATGATATGAAATGAAAATAAAATGACATCGTCGGTCGTTATTCTTCTTACTGTATATTTCCATGTGTAGAATGCTATAGGATACTTGAAATTCTGTTAACTAATATAATTAAAATATTCATACCAGTAATTTATTTTAATGAAATTTTTAGTGTAGCCATTTTACAATGTCATGATTGATTAATCAAGTTTGGTCTAAATATAATAAATTATCATTAAATACGTTTAGTTTATAATATAATTAAACCTCATTAGACCTACCTTGTGCCGATGAATTACAAAAAGGGTGTATCGTAGGGTGTTGATAATCTTCCTTTGTATCATAGACAACAATGTCAAACCAGAATAGAATATCTGTAGCCAGTAGGTGCATGATACCGAACCTGAAGGAATTAGATACATTAGCGCCAAGGTATTGATGAGTGCACATTCAATCTTAAGGAGGGCGAGCGGAAAGATGTTTAAGTAGGCCTTAGTAAAAACCTTCTAAAAATTTATAGAGGCGTTCTATATTTGGTTTGAATTATTAGAGGATGATTGCTTGAGTAATAGGCCTAGGCAGTTTTCGATGCACGACGTTAACCTTAACGTTAACGGATGACGTCATAATTTATTCATCTTGCGTTCCGGAGTACGTTAATTTCAGGATTTTACGTGCTCGACGTACGTTACTTACGGGTTTGCGCATGCGTATTTTGATTTGTTTACAAAAGGGGCGGAGTTATTGCGCTGCAAGTTGGGTACTAAGGTTAACGTCGTTCATCGAAAACTTCCTATTTACACTTAAAAACATCTTTCATTTTTCAAATTCATTAAGTTTTATGATGTATCTTGTACAGCAAATAAAAACTAATTGTAATTGATAAGCCTATATTTATATTCTCTTTTATTTTTCTGCTACATATTAATTTTGTATCGGTTGTATACTTGTATTAATTAAATCATTTTGTTGTTTAGTTTATAACTTGGGTTCATTGAGGTAGGCGGGGTTGGCACAGCGTCCTCTGTTTGGTTTCCAGATCTCGGGGTCGGGACTTTGAGCCTCATGCTGTCCATTCCCGACCGGCTATGCTTAGATACCCCCAGGTTTCATCGTCGTAAAAGTGGCATATTGTCATGTTTCAGCCTTAGATTAAAGTAGGCGCCAGCCTATGGTTTGAAACTTACGTTGCATGGAGTCGTTGGGTCATAGGTTCGTTCATGAACCTTTTTATGCAAACTAAACTTAAAAGTACTCCAATGACGTCAAAAGAGCCACTTGATAGTTTTTGTTAATGACCTTCTATTTTTCTTCAAAAAATATATTTGAATTGAATTCACGTTGGCTAAAGTATAAGATATAAAAAATACTTAGGCCTACGTGGACCCCTTACCTATTATAGATTAAAAATTTTCTGAAACGGACTTGAGAATATCTGTCTAAATAGATGAGTTGAGCCAAATAAAAACACACCCATATGATGCTCTCATATGCTCTGTTGTATGCATTCTCATTAAGCATAATCCCTACACTCATAATCATGTACATCACAGCGGCAAATCCAAAGAGACGGTTTATAGCTTCAAATAAATAAATTGAAAATATAACTAAACTAAAAATTGAAAGATGAATAGAAACTACAAGTGAATAATACGATGTTAATTAATTAATTAATTAATTATGTTAATGGTATTAAGATAATTATGATAGAAGTAGTAAACAAATAAAGCTGAATTTGAAAATAGAGATGGTAAATAAAGATTTTAAAAAGATAGGCCTATTAGAACTTAAAGAAGACGATAACGATCGCTGATGAGGATAGCAAGGCCTATGGAAAAGAAATATTAAAAAGACTTTGATAAAGTTGAAGATGAAAACCAAAAATGTAAAGAAAAAGAAGTTGATAAAGGTGGTGGTGGTGGTGATGATGAAGACGAATAATTAGAAGATAATGAAGATAGAGATGAAGATGGAAATCACAAATGTAAAACGAAAATACTAAAGATAAAGATGGCATTAAAATATCAATGAACGAGATAATAAATGAAACCCGATAATGAACATAAAACTGTAGATTAGGTGAGTAAGAATTAAATGAAGTTTAAAAGATAAGGAATAAAATCATCCAACCTTGTAACGTGTTGCTTGACGTGGTATCAATAATCGACGTAACATAAGTACGATAAATATAAACATCATAAGCGAATGTAGACAATATAAATAACAGGCCAATCGCTGACACAAATGCCAGATAGTTGTTATTATATATTGTATTGAGTCCAGGAGGAGGCGTTGATGAATTAGCTGATGACACTGATTTACTGGGAGCCTCGCCAGGAATAATAACCGCAGCATTAATGATACAAATTCCCACAAACGTGACAAGAAGACCGTATATTCCACTCAAAATCCTACTCGCTTCAAATCTAAAATACATAATCAGCAATGACTTTTAAGAGGTTATAGGTGTCATCTACATTGTTCTATACGGTTAGTTATCTCATACCAGGAACAAGGTATACTAAAGTGGTACGGAATAACGTATTATATCCATTCTTGAGACTGTTTGCTTAGGACATCTTATGGATGTACTCTATCATGTGAATTGTATACCCCAAAAATAAAATTGTACAGAAACATACAACAATGATTTATTATTACAAAGTAGGCATATACGATACAAGGTACAGGCCTTAGTCCTCTTACACGTATAAGATAGACAATATATAAAGTAACGGTAGACATAATGTACACCAGTGGCCCAAGTCAACTCGGCCCCATGTCAACTCGGCCCCTAGTCAACTCGGCCCCAATTTACAGTGCATTTACCAGGAAACAGTGAAATTATTTCACTGTTCTCTGGTACTTGGTTACCAAAAGAGATTTGAATGCAAAGCCAAAATTAAAGATTTTAGATCGTTGCCTTTGTTATTTCTTTTTCATTTATATTACATCCACATAAAAAATAATGAAAACTGCATTAATAAAAATAATATTAAAATAATATTATTAATAACAATATGAAACGATATAATATAACTTAGACTGATGATATAATAATGGCAATTCTTAATGGGTTACTGAAATATTAAATATACATTATATATATGTAAGCCTATATATATATATCTAAATATATATTATATATATAGTCTTATATATATAAATCATGATATAATATATAAAATCTAAACCATCATTATATAAAAAATAAAAAACGAATACCGTGATATGAAATGGATATTTAAAATGACAATAAAATCAATATACATTTTAAGTATACATTGTATGTATATACATACACTTATATACATATACTTACATATATACATTATATATGTATATATTTATATAATATAGGTCTATATATGGGGCATTCCACAGTAATTGCGACATGCATTGAAAAATTTCAAATTGCGTTTTATATATGATGTTTGACATTTTCAGAAAATAGATAAATTGAATTATATGAAACCAAAAAAAAAAAAATAAAAATTATTGATATTTTGGAAAATATTTTACGTTAAATATGGAAAATGCAAATTTTATGTTGCGGACATTACATTTGAATATTGCTTGTATTTTTTGTAAAAAAAAATTTTCATAAAAATTTTGAGTTGGATATGTTTATTAGATGTACTCTTTGTAATTTGTAATGGGTTATATATTTATTTTTATTGTTGTTATTCTTTATTGTTACTCATTATTTTTGTTAGGTGAAACTGTTAATAATTTTTTACCACACCATGTTCTAAAGCGCATAGAGGTATTTTACATTATACGCTATATAAATTGACAATTAAATATTATTATTATATTATTAAAAGAGTGACGGTGACACTGGCAGTTACAGTAGCAGTAGCAGTGACAGTAGTAGTGGCCTGGTTAATTGACACATTGACTGTGACCAACAACGGTAGATATTGAGGGAGTGATGACGACAGTGACTGTAAAGCCGGAAACTCAGTGCACCCGACGGGATTCCTGTCTCTTATACACATCTAGATGTGTATAAGAGACAGGCTATATATATATAAGTTACTGCCGAGGATATAAAATGAGGTGTCAATATTTATTACATACAAACATAATGTTAAGGACCTTAATTTTTTTTAATAGTTAATAATTAAGTTGTGCCTTTCTCATATGGATATTGGTCTTGAAATAAATGGTTACTGTATTTGAAAGCATATTTTGACTTTATTTTTTCATTTACACATGCTTTTATGGCTCTGTTGTAGGTGAGACAAAATTGTAATGTCCGGGACATTTATAAATGTAATGTCCGCAACGCAGATAATCGCTTATATACAACGAAATATTACATATTTTTTTTTTTTTTTGGTATGGCAAGAAGAACTATCTAAATATGTAATATATGAAGGAATATTCGATATTTCAAGAAACAGCACAGGATTTTTGATTTATATTTATGTTGTCAAAAGTCAAGTCGCAATCCTGTAATGTCCGCAACACGGACATAATTCGATTTTACAGTCACACTATAATATTTTTTTTCATTTTTTAATACAGACTTAAACTTCAGTCTGTAAGCAATAATTGACCAAAAAATAAAATGTTTCCCTTCAGTGGTTTACTAGATATAGAATTTTAAATTCTCTTAAGTGTAATGTCCGCAACAAAAAAATACTGTGGAATGCCCCATATATATGTATGTAAATCATGATATATAGGCTTATATCCGTATCTTTATCCAAAATCTTTATAAAAAATATATATTATATATATAGTCTTATATATATAAATCATGATATAATATATAAAATCTAAACCATCATTATATAAAAAATAAAAAACGAATAACGTGATATGAAATGGATATTTAAAATGACAATAAAATCAATAGACATTTTAAGTATACATTGTATGTATATACATACACTTATATATACATTATATATGTATATATTTATATATATAGGTCTATATATATATATATATGTAAATCATGAGATATAGGCCTATATCCGTATCTTTATTCAAAATCTTTATAAAAAATAAAATCAAGTTGGCAAGATAGAGTTCCTTAGCAGCTAAAAGCTGAATTGGGGACACTCTCCACAAACAGCCAATGAGAAACATCAATCAAAAAATTTAAACCCTAGTCAAATACAAAAATAGACTAATCCCCATTCAAATACAAAAATATAGAAAACCCAAGTCAAATACAATAATATAATTACTGTACCTAATAAACTAGCAGGTTTGCTAGGACGACAGTATACGACTCAGTGAAAAGAATTATTGAAATATATGAAATCTAAACCATCTTTATATATAAAAATAATAAGAAACGAATACCAAATATATGGACTTAAAAAAAACACTTTATAACTTTGACCTATCATATTATGTGTATTTAAATACATAGGCCAATATATAATGCATATTGAATATGCCTATAAATCATTAGTATTGTCATTATTATGTTATTATAACGTCATTATCATTAGTTTTTATATTATGCCTTTTTAATTAATACTATTTTAATATTATATTTATTAATGCTGTTGTTATTATTGTAAATGAAAAAGGAATATCAAAGACAAAATCTAAAACACTTTTATTTTGGTATGTTTGGCTTTGCATTCAATTTTCATTTTGGCAAAGTATTTCGTAAATATACAGTAAATTTGGCCCCCGAGTTAACTTTGGGCCGAGTTGACTACTTGGGACCGAGTTGGCTTGGGGCCGAGTTGACTTGAGGCCAAGTTGACTTTGAGACGAGTTGAATTGGGGCCGAGTTTACCTACTTCCAGTAATTTTGTATTGTGAAATTTGACTTTTCCAAATTTGTTCCATCTTTTTAATTTTAGAATAATACATTGTATTATTATTCTATTTTCTTTTTTTTTTTTGTCTTTGCCACACACATTTTATGTTTTAAAATTACGTTCACGGGCCGCGGTCGTATAGTAACACATTGTCGTCGGAGCGCATGTGGCCCGTTGTGATTGTAGTATCTGTTATTGAAATCTAAAAAATACATCATCGTTCTAAAACTTAAAATCTTTCCCCCCTGACCCGCTCTACGGGGATTTTCATGACCATAGTTCGTTCACCTTGGTCTTACTCATTCCATGGACCCCTTTTTGGAAAAACGTCTGGGCCACCAATGATAAACTGAGACAATTGCAGACCTGCCAGCTCACCCGATCCTGTCGGGTGTCACCCGATATTTCAACAAATCTCCAGTTCACCCAATGGAATGTAATTTTCACCTGATTTCACAGACCACCCCCCCCCCCCCCCCCCCCCCGAAAAAAAACACTCCGATTTATGCATACTGTAAATTGATTGATTTGATCGTTATTACTCAATGTATTTGCCACCTCCTCGCTTCGCGGTGCAATAAACAAGCAGCAATTTTCAATTCAAATGTCGCCACCAACGGCCAATGATTTGTAGTTACCTGACTTTTTTGGTATCTTCCATCATCTTAATTCTGGAAACCTCTGGATTTTTTGGTAAATTTTAAGATTTTTTTAAGATTCTTAAAAAAATCTCCAGATTTTCATGACCCAAGCAAGGGTTGGCAGGTCTGCAATTTAGTATATAACTTTATAACATTTAATTCCACATTTTATTTATTAATACGGAGCCCCTAAAGGGACATGGTTAGAGAAAATATTAAACTATTTCGTTTCCTTGAAATATTATTTCGTTCCCTCGAAATATTATTTCGTTCCCTCGAAATAATATTTCGTGTATGGTACGCCCACAGTGCCTTCAGCGTCGGTTGTTCGTCAGGGGTGGCGCCAGGATTTACCCGACGGGGAGCCGAGGTCTCCGGCTGGGGGTTCCGATGCCTCTGACGAGGGGTCAGATTTTCCCGACGAAAGCAAAGTGGGTGTGGTCGAGATACGATTAAAAGGTTTAGACAGTTTGACAATTTAAGGGTTTCAAAGTCTTACTTAATCGATATTAGAGTCTACTGTAATATGTAAAAAATACATAAAATTTTTGTTTCTCCCCGACGAATTTTGTTTTTTCTCTATGACGGGGGAGGGGGCGCAACTCTCCGTGGTCCCTATAGTATCTGTCTCTTATACACATCTAGATGTGTATAAGAGACAGTACGCATCCTGATGTCGGAATAAATGAACTATCTAAGCCCACTGTAGCCTAAATTCAGCCCTTGCGTTCTCATAGGATCTCGTCGGCCAATGACACTCGGCGCAGAGTGTGCACGAAAATATATTTATTAGGGCAAAACAAAATGTTGTACAGTATTGCCCTTTTGGGTCTAACTTTACATAAGCAGAGTGTGCGAGGATAGCCTGTCTCTTATACACATCTAGATGTGTATAAGAGTATACACCTAATACTATAGGGACCCCGTCTGCTCCCCCCACCTCGTCAAGAAGAAAGAGCACAATTCGTCGGGGAGAAACAAAAATTCTATGTATATTTCAAACGAAATATTATTTCATTCCCTCGAAATATGATTTCGTTCCCTCGAAATATTATTTCGTTCCCTCGAAATAATATTTCGTTCCCTCGAAATAGTTTAATATTTTCTTTAACCATGTTCCTTTAGGGGCTCCGTATATTAATTAAAAATTGAATTAGTTTACTTGTAAGGATCCTCATTATTTGAATTCTGAACCTCATTTTCATGGTTCCTTGAGGACAAGGGCGACGATTGTGAAGAATATGCCGATGCGAAATTGGATGATGATGAAGCATTCAACGTTGAGTGTAAGTCGGCAGAGTATGATGAGGACGGCGGCAGTGATGAGGAAGATGAATGCTGGACACTTAGATATGCAGACATGATAAACTTTGTTTTGAATCTAGCAACAGACAACATTATATTGTAAATATGTATTCAGTCAATACTGATCCATTTATAAGTCGCATGCCATCAGACTAAAGGAAATGAAACTAATTACACTTATCACCAAGTGTCTTGTGAAGTTTCGAAACTATTTTTCTATTCTGGTAAATCTATTATCCTTGCTTCATATGTGTTAATAAAATCATTTTAATCGCAAAGTATTCAAAATGCCTCTACAAATATGGAAAACATGCCAATCATTTGCAACGATCATTTGCCAATGATTTATCTGCAAGCCAAATATAAGACCGAATTACTAATAACTTCAATAGTAGGATAGAATCTATACTTTATTTTACTATAGAAAAGAGAAAATATATAGAAGTATAAATTTTAGGAAAGGAGATAAATAAAATATTATGTAATATATGAGGCATTATGATATCATGATTGTGATGAATATGTGGCCGGGTTACAAAAGAGTATCTTCATCAATTTCATATTAATCATTATCAACATTATTATTATTATTATTATTATTATTATTATTATTATTATTATTATTATTATTATTATTATTATTATTATTATTATCGTTATTATAATTATTAATTATTTTGGCAAAAGACGAAACTATATATAAAACAACATTTTAAAATAGATACTATAACTGCCGGGAAAGACGCAAAATCATATTATTCATTTAAAAAAGTTATTTAAAAGTCATAGTATATCCCTCTGGCATACGCATCCTGATGTCGGAATAAATGAACTATCTAAGCCCACTGTAGCCTAAATTCAGCCCTTGCGTTCTCATAGGATCTCGTCGGCCAATGACACTCGGCGCAGAGTGTGCACGAAAATATATTTATTAGGGCAAAACAAAATGTTGTACAGTATTGCCCTTTTGGGTCTAACTTTACATAAGCAGAGTGTGCGAGGATAGCACAGCAAAAGGTCGAGGTTGATTTTTTTTTTAAACGGAATCCTATCTTATCTATCTGAAAGTACTACAAAGAACTAGAGGAAGCCCTTCAAAAGAACTTTAAAAGGTAAAGGTCGTTCGTATCGCAAGCGTGCTGCGTCTATTCCAAATGTATTAGGGCGCCACCTACCTCGTGGTAGTACCCTTTTTCGTTTCCTGCGTGTATGCAAAATCAGGGCAGTCGTACCTCTTGCTATTCTATACTTTTTGGCTGAATCAACAACAAACCAAGCTCGAGCGGCGCTCAAATCTAAGCACTGTCCAGGATTGTAACTCCTCTGCTTTCTATGTTTCTTATATACAAGCAAAGTGCAAATTTTGTGAATTTATGTAGTATGTTATTCCTGTAAGACAAAATTTTAGGGCCCAGTCGCTGGCCTAACTAGATATTGGACTACATGACCAAAAATAATGTAACTCATTTGTATTCACATTTTAGAAAGAAATTGACACTGACGACACTTCAATATTTTTTAACAATCTAATAAAAATGTTTAGATAGGTTCTCAGTTTTTAAAATGTTTTTTTATTTTTTTTTTTTTTATTAATGAAACACTTTTTGGCCTTTTGAATGCCTGCTCTAGTTATTTTTTTTATGGTTAAACGCAACGAAAAGATCCTGAATTTTGTGCTATTTAAATAAAGTGATTGATTGACTGACTGACTGACTGACTGACTGACTGACTGACTGACTGACTGACTGACCGACTGACAGACTGACTGGCTTGCTAGCTGGCTGGCTGGCCTGCCGGTTGTTTGGTTGGTTGGTTGATTGGTTGGTTGATTGATTGTTTGAATGATTGGCTGATTGGTTGGTTGGTTGGTTGTTTGGTCTGTTGTTGGTTGATTGATGGATTATTTGAACCGGGTTGGTTTGGTTGGTTTGTTAGTTTGTTGATTGGTTGGTAATGGTTTGCTGGCTGGCTGTTTGGTTGGTTGGTTGGTGTATTGATTTATTAATTTGAAAAATAGAACCAAAAAATTATGGTCCTAGCAACTTACGATTATTATATGAATATCAGTAAATATTCTTTTTTCTGCTATTTCAAATTATTTTATTAAGCTTTTAAGTAAGTCTGAAATACTAGCAAAGTTAACAAAACTGTGCAGTTAAGCAGTCAGCTCACTAAATCCTTACAAACGCATGAATACACATTCACGACTGCAGCTGACGGTGAAACCGAACCTCGGCCACCAGGTTAATCGCCTTGTCTTTTCTTTACTTTACTTTTCTATCTCCTGTCGTATCAGACTTGTTCCTACTATTCTGATGGTCGCCGGCAGCAGGTTATTTGTCTTTCAAAAAATATTTTAAATGTTTTAAAATGTACTTACAATACACTGAAGCACCTCAAAGTACCAGTAGGTGGAGGGTAACAGGTTTAATGCTTAACAGGAAGTATAGTAACTGTACACCTGTGTATGTATAGTTTCGTGATTTATAAGTAGTCTAAAATTAAAAGTGGCCTATCTGTAATAAATGTTTCATTTTCACTTTCTGTTTACAGAAAACAATCAAACTACTGTACTGATATTTTGTTATATTACTTTCAACTATGTAATTTATAACTCGTAGGCTTTATAATTTTTTCTTTATAATATTTATATTACTTAGAAACATAAAGCAGCATGGATTACTGTTTTCGATGAGTGTGGTATTGTACAATCTTTTTCATGAACAAGACAATTGTAATAAAACATGGATTAAGACGGGATGATATGGCAATGCAAAATAGATCACATGAAATAAAAACAAATATATTGTGTGTAAATTATAAATTGTTTAAACAATTGTGATTTGCCCGATATAATAAACCTGTGTAGATTTTGTTATGTGCCTATTTCTGAATGTTGATACTTGCCGGAGGCATCAAGGAAACTATGTTCACTTTGTAATACACCGACATAGGTGACGAATTTTATTATGTTGTAAATGTCCTGCTTTAATTGTTCTTAGAAACAATATATAAAACAATACTATTATATACACCCAAATGTTTTAAAATTTCAGAATTTATTTCCAACTTGAAATATTAAACAATTAGTCATACTTGCTCATTTTGTTACCGGAATAATTTTAATATTTTAATTTAAAAGTACTTCATCTGATTTTTTTGTCTACTTTTAATTGATAGTTCTTAAGATTTATTGACAATTCTGAAAGTCCGTTCATAATGTTCTTTCTGATGCATTTATTTTTTATGGTAAAACATACACTGGATACCTACAACTGGAGATGGATAGCGTGGTGGTTAAGATGCTCTCCTTCCAACCATTGGGTACTGGGTTCAATTCATGTGATAGCGGGATTTTTTTTTCTCACGACTAAAACAACTCCACTCTCCAAGGCTTATTATGAGATTTAGCTAATAAACCATAACTGGGCCCTGTAAGAGAACAATAAATATCTACAAAACAGGATAAAAATAAAACATCAAACACAGCCTCCACACCTAAAGTTTTAATATGGACTCATACAATGGAACCTTCCTTTATGATACAACTATTCGGGGAACATCTCTATTACGGAGACACTTTTTCGTGTAATAATAGAAAATGTATCTTTTAACACTTCCGTTAACCCTGTTAAGGAGACACCCCATTAAGGATCTTTGGTTCCCAAATGTATTTGTGTGCAAAACTAAACTTTGCGAGCAAGCAGTTGATTATCAGAAGACTGAAATCGCCAGGATTACCTTTTGCATAAATACAATTGGTTAAAAATAAATGTTAAAAAGCATGGGATAAATAATTTGATTAATGCTATATTTTTACTTTATATTTTTATCAAAAATATCTCATTTAACTTGAAATCGTGGCCTGACAAGTGGGGGGGGGCGGAGGTGAAGTGGAAGGGCTCCATGATTAAGTAAGGGGCGATATCCAGCAGAATAAGGTGGTATGAGGTGATTTTTAACTACTTTGGCACAATATTTTGTTCGAAGCTTTCCAGTATAGTTGTGACTTGGGGCTGCGATCTTTTTTAGGCCCTGCGCATCCACTAAGTACGTCATCGGAGCAGTGATGAACGCTATTGATCTGTAAGAATGTTTTAAGAAGTCCGGCTGGGTAGCTAACCTATTCGTTCAGCGGCTGTTATTTATTACAACCATTTGGTTTTGAAAGCCCACCAAATTACTAGTTGCGTTACATACGGCGGTGTGTCATATCTATCAGAATTTAAAACTTCCATACAATTCATTCATACAATTTTATTCACAATTATTTGATAATTAGGCCTACCTTCAACAAAAAATACATGGTCAAAATACATACGACAATTAGAAGAATACAAAATGTAAAATGCTTATAAAGCAAAGCCCGATTCACAGGCGATGAACACAAAAAGTCTTTAGTTTAAGATATTAAAAATAATACTATTGACTTCTTTTTCTTATTCGTAGTAAACACTTTGTTATCATATAACCCTATCGTTCCCTACAGACCACGATTCTTCCTAACTTTCTGGATCTAAATATTACGTGCTATAAATAGTGAATTTCCTTTTCATTTCAATTGAATTTCAATTCAAAACTTTATTTAATCTAAAAAATGCAACATTTACAGCATGATATAAATATGAAACATATATACACATACATTTATACAAATACAAAATTTAGGGCCTACATTATTTTGTCCCTGTAAATTCAAATTTTCTATTCGCCTACTGTATGATAGTAATATGAATATGCTGATTAAAAACTGTTCTCATAAAATCGAATACTAACTAATTTATACTGTAAAATGTGCATGCACACATAATGCAATTAGTTTACATTATTCGACAATGGTTCATTACGGCGTAGAATTTCAGTAGTAAGTTTAAAGAATATTCAAATCAATAATAATTTCTATTTTGCTTCACCTCATTTTATATAAATTAATGTTACACTGAATCAAATAATGTCCATATTTCAAACAAACATATTAGTGGAAAAAGTATAGGATCAGAAACGGGCCAGTAATGTGATGTATTATGTACCACATATATTTTCCATATAATTGTGCCTCTGTTTTGAATAAGTTCCCCGAGTTTTAGTTCATAATGCCCGCCAATCCGCAATGCAAAATTTGTAATTGTTAGGAATATTAACAAATTCTTATTAAGACGATGTCGTCTTGATCGGTCAATTGAATGTGTTTGCCAGATAATTATCAGAACTGTCTGAAATATAGGACAGAAAAAGTACAGCCAAATTGCAATAAAAAGCAAATAGGCCTACCCATGTTGCCTGTGTGTTGTTTTGTATCCGATAAGAAATAAAACTGACGTATACATTGTTTGTAAGATAAAGAAACTAAGACAAAACATTAAACAGAACTAACTCCATCGTATATAACACTTGAAGTTAATTCCTCTGGTTTTGGGCTGCATTCGCCTTCTCTTTCTTCTAAGAGGTTTGTGTTTATCATACAAATCAAGGAACAAACGGAAACCAAACCATAAACAACGACCGATACTTTAAAATAATACCCACAAAGAGGACATGCCCTGACGAAGACGCATACCCCAAGAGCTATAATAACACTAAGTACTAGCACGCCCTCTATAATGCCGTACAATGATTTCATAATGGTATGTGGCTAATGATATCACGTCATGACAGATTTTCTCATATCACGAGTCTGTTCACAGTGGATATGAACAGATCTGACAAGAGTTGTGCAGGATCTACATTGCACAAAAGTGTGTTGAAAGGTGGAATCATGTCTCTATTAGGACATGTTTGATCTGCTCTCAAACAATTTCCCACACCAAATAAAAACAAGAATAGTTACCACTATTAAATACTGGCATAATCTTGATTGATTTCTATTTTGGAGTTTCTTTTCAAATTAAAGTGATGAGTTGAAAAATCGTACTTAAAATTATATAAAGTTTATTGTGGATGTTTTTAGCATGAAGATCGTAATGCCATTAAAACAGGGTGATATTTTTCCAATTAAAATTTTACAGTTAATAAAAATCTGAAGAAGTGGTAGTTTTTAATAAGAGAGGGACAGCCAAGGTGATATACTGATACCCAATAAATAGAAGAAAAAATTGTTGACTAAAGCCGCTGACATGAAAATGAAATGGAAATAATAATAATATAATAGTAATAATAGTAATAGTAATTTTTTTTTTTTTTTTTTTAATAATAATAATAATAATAATAATAATAATAATAATATTAATAATAATAATAATAATAATAATAATAATAATAATAATAATAATAATAATAACTTTATTTAATATACAGTAGCACAAACAATATCCAATTAAAATGATCACAAACGCTGTACAGAATTTTAAAAATATAAATTTACAAAATATCCATACTCGATATGTAATATACATTAACGGTTAAATAGAAAATTGGAACATTAAAAAGTATCACAATACAATTTAGCACATCAAAACCCTACATAACATACTAAAATGTATAAATGACGCAATATGAAAGAGAACAATAAAACACTAACAACTATATAAATGAACATCGTCGGGAAGCAATCCTTCTTACTCTAGATTTCTAAATCCAGTATGCTATACTATTACTTGAATTTCTATTAACTAATATAAATAAAAATATTCATAATTTAATTTAATTTAATAATATATATAGGTAGGCCTAACCATTTTGAAATGGTATGATTAATTAAATTTGGTCCAAATTCATGACAAATTCTCATTAAATAGGTTTATAATAATTATAGTTAAACTTGGTTAGACCTACCTTGTGCAGATGAGTTAAGATATACTTTCAACAATAATAGATTTGCCGGTCGAAAGTTATAGCCAAGTAAATGTAATTCGCATCACCAAACAACAATCTGTCCGACTTATTAATAATTTACAATTCGTAGATTGTAATGTCATTCTTCTTTTTTCTTTTTTAAAAATATATTTAATGATAGATAACACCTCTCCTCCACTATTTATATAATTATTAGTTTACCACAAACAGCAAATTCGAATTCAACATACCGAATGATACTAAATAAATTATAAGTGACGTTTACTACAAAATGCATCTCATGGTTTGAAAAAAAGTATAAAATCGGTTTAGTATAAACACTTATCCATCGAACACCATTGCATTTATTTTAAAACATGTAATCATAGTTATGAACCTGAGAGATTTGAAATGCGTAACTGCACCAGATGGCTTGGTATGGGGGGTTGGGTTAGCAGGGTTCGTTGGGGTGAAGGGGGAGAGCCCCGGTTGGGGCCGACGATCTTAGCATTTTAAGCTGCTTAAAACGATTTTAGGGAATATTTGTTGACAATACCGGATAAACAAAAATGTTTTAATAAAGCCACGTACGATTTGAGTTTCAATGTAGGCCTATGATTAATTTGAGCACCCGAACTAAACCTATATACACAAACATTACATTACTCAACACAAACAAAAATAAATAGGTCTATGCCAAGGCATACTGATCAATTTTTGGAAAAGCGTCAGTGTATTTTAAATACATTTCCCCTGAATTCGTGATAATTCGTTATCACGCATAGACTTGTACTACATGCATGACAATTTTCTGATCACGCATGTGTTTCGGCAAAATGTGTGTTTCATCTAAAATGACTTTAAAATACTGGACCGTTCCGCATGATGCAAGACAGTTGGTAACTATAGTGTAATACAGTCCATGCAAATGAAATTGAATAAGTAATTAAAACGTGCTCTATAAATTAAAAACCATTAACCATTAACCATTGTAAATATTTGAATAGTTTTAAGTGGTTTGCTTATAATGATTGTAGAACTGTTTAATCGATACTAAACCAAGCACAATTTGATGTACACTTACCAAGAGCTTTTGTCTATATGTTAGCAAATTGTGCTTGGTTTATTATCGATTAAACAGTTCTACAATTACAACGTTGTAGTAAGTAAAGTACTGAAGCTTAAACACGACTATGAACAAACATTAATCTTCAGTGAAAAAAAGTAAACTACTAGACGGCGACAGACAGTTATTTTCTTAGATAAGCCAATAACTTACTTTTTTAACACTAACATGGAAGAAATTTGTAACAACTACGGTACGTTAATAAAAGTTTATATAATGAGTTTTTGAAGTGTTTATTATTTTCAATATAACGAAGCAAAGGCAGGACTTTTTTTATACCTTTTTTCGCAAAGATAAAAATAATATGTTACTGGTGAATGTAAACAGTAGAGGGATAGTTAAATGCTTTAAATTTAGGCCTATATAATTAGGGAGAAATATAATACATATCTTATATTTTGAAATTTTAAGGTAGCTGCTGGCGTAATAAAAATAAAGAAAAACTTTTTTGTCAAATAAATTAGTATATCAGTGCATATTTTACAATTTTATGTAACAATTCCCCTCTCTCATCACTCATTAATTTGTACGATACTGGCCCTTCCCCCACCCCTAAGTTTAACTCTTTTGCGATGTCCGGTTAGGACGGAAATCCGATTGTTTGGTACGGCCTTCCAACTTGTGGTGCAGCAATCACGGCTGCTTCCATTTGTCCAGTACATGTTCCTGTAAATTGTGTGGCTTATCCGGATCCGTCTCCCGGT
This sequence comes from Anneissia japonica, assembly GCF_011630105.1. Taxonomy (NCBI): domain Eukaryota; kingdom Metazoa; phylum Echinodermata; class Crinoidea; order Comatulida; family Comatulidae; genus Anneissia; species Anneissia japonica. The sequence goes on along the minus strand of NW_022746879.1, from coordinate 26,557 downwards.
ATCACCTCCTCACTTGACCTTGGCTAACAAGAGACATCAGTTCACTTAGAAAAACACATTTTGACAGTAGATTTTACATGTATTGAAAACTTAGCACAGATGTTGGCTTTATGGTTTGACACATGTATTTGTGGGCTCTATTTAGCATGATATTCATATTTTTGAATAAAACGTTTCTGAATAGAAATATTTTACAATACTGTATAAATAAATTGTAATAAATAAGTTTTATAAAATAGAACTGTTGTGAAAGAAAACCCATTGTAAGCTTTGATATTTATGTTACAATATTCAACACACAATCGTTGATAAGACAAAAGCGACAAATTGTTATTTCTTTTTTTTAAAATTTGAAATAGTTCTTATTCGTATTCTTTTCGCCAAAAAAAAAAAAACAACAAAAAAACAAAAACAAAAAAAAAAAAAGTACACAGTGAATCTAATGATAGGATATATGATATGATACTACGGTATAATGTTGTGATAATCAAATTAGTTATATAGCGCCATCTATTCACCTGCTGCCCTCTAATACTTTGGTTGCTAAATAAAACCAATGAAATTAAAACCATTATTTGTTCTTTACAAATTGAATTATAAATAATTTAAGTTATAAGACCTGAAACTCGTATAAAAAGTATATTTTTATACAAAAAAATACAAATATCGAACCACACAAAGTAAACATCTAATAAGAATGTTGATAATAGCAATATTAAAATTAAAGGACATTTTAATAACGGATCAACTGTGTCTGTCTAATTGTAGACGCCACACAGTTGAAGAATACACATCTAGATGTGTATAAGAGACAGATATATATATATATATATATATGTATATATTAATATGCCTACGTGTTCAAATAAATATTCATATCATTTTCTATGTACATCTTAATGTGTAACTATAGGTTTCTTGATATTCGCACAATATTCATTCTGTCATTCTTAACAGCAGACGATCAACGTGTCATTTAGGTCACAAAATGGTGAACGTAGGAAGAGGTCAGACAGCGCTTTTATTGACGTCACCAATACAAATTGAAAAGTAGGTTATTGCAGAAATATGCATTGTGTACATTATCTTGCTTAAACTTATGTTTGACATATAATATTTTATTTAAGTGGACCTAAACAAGTAACGATACCAAATTATGTGTGTGAATTTTCTCTTTAGAGGATAGTCATTAAGCATGTAAACAGTTAACACACAAGTTTCTTTTCATGTTTATAAACTTGTTTAATTTACAACGTTGGGTTTTGATACAATTTTGAACCAATCTCTGTTAAACGGAAATTCTCAATCATAATTTTTGATCATCTTTGATTGCTTATCATTCTTGTTAGGGTGGGTAGTAAAAGTTAATTTTCATAGTTTATTGTGACGCTGATGTCCACTTGATGGGGCAGGATAACTTGGACTGTAGACTTGCCACAAGTCCTTTGTTATAGTTTTTTTAAATTCTAGACAGCGCCGCCAACGAGCGAATAAAGTTAAGTTATTACAATTTTATTTTCGGTTGAGTCTTTAATCGAGTATCGGACGCAAATTAAATTTGGTATGGCGCGCATTAAGTGCAATAAAAATTGAGTAACCAAAAATTAGGATCTGGAATCCAGGCTACTTGGACTAGTGCCAGTAGCCTCCTGCTTTTACATGACTCTTAATATTTTCCGTCTGTCTATCCGGGCTGAAATGAAGAGAAGTGGCGGATCTAGTGGTGGTAAGGGACGCTTGTATCCCCAACCCCCAGCAGCAGTCTATTAACCAAGTTTGAAATGATTTAGAGATTAAAATGACATACTCTGAAGCTTCATTCATATCACAGTTAATTCAGTTAATCACAAAGTCAATCACAAATTAATCACAAACAAACATGAAAGGAACAAAAACACAATCTATTAATTCATTATTTGATTGATCGGGATCAAACACAGAAGCAAAGCTTGTCTCATTTTCACACAAAAAAGAAAAGAAAAAAGGAAAACAGTAATAAAAAAAAATCAGCTCGTACCCAGTGTCTACCACCTGTTTAGCCGACTGAGCTAAGATGCTCTCTCTAATATTTTATAATACTGCATAAAACTAATAAAATTGCAAATTATGTAATGATAACTATGAAAAAAACTAGAAGTGGGATACCCCAAAAAGACAAAAAAAAAACTATTAAATTGCTAAAAATAAAGTTTCAAGTTAAAATTTTAAAATTACTAACAATCAGATTAAAGCAATTAGGCCTATTCGAAATACTTTCTATATATAACAACAGTAAAAACGTCCATTTTCATAATTATTAATAGTTAACCACTACGACTCAGATGGAACATTTAACTAATTTTTCAAAAAATCAATTTTATATTATTCTTAAAGTAAACATAAAGTAAACTATGACAAAGTTTTGTGTACTCTGTACGTCATGTACTTGTACTGGTATTTATTTTTGTATTTTATATGGACAATGTGTGAAATAAAATGAAATGAAAGGTAAAACGTTGCCGATATTTCATACGTAACGCAATTCTTTTAATTGTTTCGTTAAGCCTTGTTTCCATAGAATCGCTACACAGATGCTTTCACTGCAAACCTTGCACTGCGTAGCCTACGGGAAAAGAAATTGGGATTACGCTCCCTGATTCAATTGACCAATCAGCATCCCAAATAAGTCGACGATAGCGTGTAGCAATGTTTATGGAAACCGGATAGCCAGTCTTATATTTGCTATTGCAGGCAGGCACATACACGGGGTATACATACTCAATAGGCTTATCATGTACAAATGTGTTGACTTCTGTAGGATATTAGGGTGTTCTAAATAATAATATTACAACATTAAGCGCCAATTAAACGACCATGGTATATCAAAGGCGCTGTGTATGTTACTGATGGAAAATTTGAGTTTCACTAATTTTTTTGGCTTGTAAAACAGAAAAAAATTAGGCTTGATTGAATTTTAACGTATTAATAGTAAGTAATTATTACACCAGTTAAATACTGTGGTCGATAGTTTTATTGGTTAGGTGACAGCCTATTTTCTGTAGGATCGTTGGAGACAATCATAATGTCCCGTGTCACCAGCATCTTCATTGAGGCTGTTATACGTATCGTCATGATCTCCTGCACAGGTTACTGCGCGTGACCGGTTTAATTTATCGTATTCACAGTCGTCTGTCTCTACAACTGCATCAGCTTGAACGTTAGCGTACATGTCATCCTCCAAAAGTGGTTGCTCGTAGTTTCTGCCAATCGTATCCTGTAATTCAGGCTGTGGCGTCACAGATTGAATTTCAGTTGCAACATACGTGTAGGTATCACCAGGTGCCACATTACGCGTTGTACTGTTATCATTGTGAATGTTGGATCGTTGGAGACAATCATATTGTCTCGTGTCACCAGCATCTTCATTGAGGCTGTTATACGTATCGTCATGATCTCCCGCACAGGTTACTGCGCGTGACCGGTTGAATTTATCGTATTCACAGTCGTCTGTCTCTACAACTGCATCAGCTTGAACGTTAGCGTACATGTCATCCTCCAAAAGTGGTTGCTCGTAGTTTCTGCCAATCGTATCCTGTAATTCAGTCTGTGGCGTCACAGATTGAATTTCAGTTGCAACATACGTGTAGGTATCACCAGGCGCCACATTACGCGTTGTACTGTTATCATTGTGAATGTTGGATCGTTGGAGACAATCATATTGTCTCGTGTCACCAGCATCTTCATTGAGGCTGTTATACGTATCGTCATGATCTCCTGCACAGGTTACTGCGCGTGAGCGGTTTAATTTATCGTATTCACAGTCGTCTGTCTCTACAACTGCATCAGCTTGAACGTTAGTGTACATGTCATCCTCCGAAAGTGGTTGCTCGTAGTTTCTGCCAATCGTATCCTGTAATTCAGGCTGTGGCGTCACAGATTGAATTTCAGTTGCAACATACGTGTAGGTATCACCAGGCGCCACATTACGCGTTGTACTGTTATCATTGTGAATGTTGGATCGTTGGAGACAATCATAATGTCCCGTGTCACCAGCATCTTCATTGAGGCTGTTATACGTATTGTCATGATCTCCTGCACAGGTTACTGCGCGTGACCGGTTTAATTTATCGTATTCACAGTCGTCTGTCTCTACAACTGCATCAGCTTGAACGTTAGTGTACATGTCATCCTCCGAAGGTGGTTGCTCGTAGTTTCTGCCAATCGTATCCTGTAATTCAGGCTGTGGCGTCACAGATTGAATTTCAGTTGCAACATACGTGTAGGTATCACCAGGCGCCACATTACGCGTTGTACTGTTATCATTGTGAATGTTGGTCTGAGAAACATCATTGTAAACATTGGTATTGGAATATCTGCCTGAGAAAGTATAAGTACAAATGATACGATATAACTACAATAATGTTGAAAATACTATTGATATAGACCTATTTTTATAATGTACATAATTATTGAATGACCCAATTTATATTAAATGTTTTGTTTATTATATTGTCTTTTTTGCTGTAGCATTATTATAAATTTGTTGTCGCCTTCTTGCACTTGTGTAATTATTTTTTTAAACATTTGCCAATTAAATAGAAGATGAATTTCCTTAGGCCTATTTGTATTTTACTACGAGGACAATACAGTTATCTATCTGTCTGTCTGTCTGTCTGTGTGTTTGTCTATCTAAAATAATAATAATAATAATAATAATAATAATAATAATAATAATAATAATAATAATAATAGTTGGATTTGTAGAGCGCATCATGCGAAAAAGCCTCTATGCGCTTAATGACAAGAAAGAAAATAAAATGTGTATGACTATGATGATGATGATGCTTGTGATGATAATGTTAATGATCAAGAACGTAACAGGCCTCTAATATAATAATAATATAATAGTAAGTATAGCCTATGACAATATAAATAAAAATGATAATAATTTTATAATTCAGATTCAGAATTTATTTTTTCAATGTGGAAATGAAAGTAACTTTTCAGCAGGTCAATAAAATCTTTAAAAAAGTTCCATATAGATAAAATATACATTAAAATGGCAAAGTTGTAGATAATAAAATACTTAAGATAAAAACAAATCCAAAAACCAATAACAGGATACAATTAAAGTATATTTGAACTTACATGCATTTGTAGTCATCTCCAACGTATTCTGAGCCCTTGGAAATAAAGCAAAAATACTTATTACAGCAAATAATAGGCCTACGTTCAATCGAATAAACGATAAGAATAATATATTTCGTTAATTTATAATAAAAGAGGCCTATAAATCGAATTTAGGTTTGACCAATCTAAGGAACATGCATTCTATAATTTATGTCATATTACACAGGCAGCAAAGAAAGTCTCAAATACTAATTAATTATTATCATTAATATTAGGCCCCTATTGTTATTATTAATGATTATTCTTTGATATTATCATCATCATAATGATCATAGTGATGGACATTATTGTAGTAAAATATAAGAATCGGTTTGGTGCAGTGGGTTCGGGGTTCCAGCCCGTTGCCATCCTGGCTAGTTGCCACCCGGCCCTTTGCCACCCGGCCCGTTGCTACCCGATTTTTTGCCACCCGGCTTTTTGCCACCCGGCTTTTTGCCACCCGGCCTTTTGCCACCCGGCCTTCTGCCACCCGGCCTTTTGCCATCATAGGCCAGTTGCCACCCGGCCTTTCGCCACCCGGCCATTTGCCACCCTAGGCATGTTGCCACCTAGGCCCGTTGCCACCCGGTCTTTTGCCACCTTTGGGTAAAAAGCTAATTTTTACATTATGCTAAGTTGTTTTTTATACAAACATGTAATTGGGGATGCATATACTTTTATAACTTTATATTTGAATGGTGAAGTTAGTCCTAACTAATACTGGAGTAGTTTTAATTAAATTTTCGTGTACTGCTTTAATTATATATACTTTTATTCAATCCGTATAAAAAGGGAAAATTTTGTAGTGTCCAGTTTTATTATATTTTCACAAATTACATTTCGCTTGTGTCCTTGAGCAAGACACTTTATCTACATTGCTGCTCTCTACCCAGGAGTATAATAAGTCATTAAAATATAATAATAATAGCATATTTTTATATAGCGCACATATCCATCTAATGTAAGATGCTCAGGGCGCTTGATACATGGACTAGGAACTCGATCAATGACTTTCTTCGCCCCTTAAGGGTCCCTTCTTGTCTGTGCTACCCGGAAAACCGGTACCAGCAACTCGTCGTCCACCACAGGGGCTGTCTGTCCAGTACACTGGGGTATCCCCTACTCACCTCGAAGGATGTAGTGGGTTCTTTATAGTGCACACATAAAAAAATTATTAGTTTATCACCCTATGTAAGAATAAAAACTGATGAGGGAAGGAGGTTGTTTTGTTTTTTTTTTTTTTTTTTTTTGCCAACCTCGCCCCCATTTTACCGATGTTCACAAGTAAATCAATGGTTAGAAACATATATATAAAAAGCTATAAGAATGGAATCAAATTTTTATTTAAAAAAAAAGTTTTTGTTGTACCAATAAACATATTTACAAAAAAAATCCTGAGATTTCAAGTGAAGAAAGATGGAAAAACGGCCGTTTGAAATAAAAAATATATGTTGATTGACAATTTCTCCAAAATTGAGAAGGGAGGGGGTGATAAACTAATAATTTTTTTATGGGGCCTTAGCCGATCTAATCTTCAATTAAATAAATTAACACGCTGTTTTTGGTTCGACGTCGTAATAGTTTATGTACGAATGTGCGTTCTTCGGGCATATCGGTTCATCGATACATTGTTGGAATATAATAATATATTGCCTATGTCTCTGATTTTTTAGTCTATGTATATGCCTAAAGAATGAGATAAAATTACCTGACCTTTTTCAAGAGGGAGGGGGATAACATTGAATTTTGAAGAACTGAAAGGTCATTAAAAAACTCCACAAAAGTCGAGAAAGCTCATTTCCGGCCATCTAGTAATCAAAATTTTCCAGGGGAGGACCATCGGACAACCCTTTCATTTTTGTTTGTTTTTTTTTTGGAACATTTTGAACCCCCTCTCTAAAATCCTGGATCTGCCCCTGATTAGGATTTTAATTTAGGCGTTTTTAATGAAAGGATATTCTGCTATTGTAGGTTGAGTTGTACAGTCTATTTTGGCATCTTTCTTACGCCTGTTCTTAAATCAAAAACATATGAATTTCCTTGCTGGTTTGGGTGGCATCATGCTGATGGGCTTTGGGGCGTTTGACACCCAAACACTTTCTGGTGTACTTAGGGGTCATTCAAGTATTATGTAACACATTTTTTGGCAAATATTGACACCCCGCCCCCGTAACACTTTGTAACACTTTTCCAAACCCCCTCTAAATGTTATGTAACTCTAGAACCACCCCACCCCCTTCCGAACATCAACAATTTTAATAAAATCAGATGAACAACATTAAGTATGAGGATAAATGTCCTCCACTACAAATTTGTCCTACACTACAAATTTGTAGGATGTTTTGTTATTTTTTGATATGTTAGATGTAACTTCATTGTTTATTGATTTCACAAATTCAACACAACTGTGTTACATTACATTGTATTACACTGATGTAATATGTTTCAATAAAGTAATATCATACAAGTTTGAATATTTAATATTTCTTCTCTTCCCATGAAAATTAATGTTGTTATGTAACACTTCAAGCAACACCCCCACCCCTATGTCACACACTGTAACATTTTCCACTATACCCCCACCCCCCTCTGCGTTACATAATACCTGAATGACCCCTTAATCACTATGTAAAGTATTTGCATTTTATTCCACTATGAATTAAGCAACGTTTCCAATACAATACTATAATGTATAATATTTCTATCGTAGTATTTTAATGTTCATGTATGCTTAACTGAATGTTATTGCATCATTTGGATGCATGTATTATGTGTATGCTATTTTGTTTACAATAAGTCCTTATAGTTAATAAGCCTTTAGGGGCAGCACAGAACATTACAGTATATATGACTATCTGTGAGCGGCTGCCCCTACCTCTGTTTTACTAATGTACGTTGTACAATTCGTCGTTATTAAAATGACATGGTGTTTGATAACGACTCTTTTATTTTGCGTAGCATGGGCTTGCGTGTCTGTCGTGTGATGCAAATACTGTTTTTAGTTCAGTATATGCTTTTAATTGGTAATAAAGAACGATAAAATATTCCGTCGCCATAACAGTCAAATTTTAAAATTTATATAATTCTAGCGCAAAATATGTTATAGTTATGTTATAGTCTTTTGTAGATTTTAGACAAAATTTAATGTTTGTTTATATTATAACTATATTATAACTTTGACCAATAAATAAACATTGGATCTCTTTTAATCCCTTGATACAACGAGTAGGCCTATGTGGTCCTTTAATTCCAATATTTTGGTCCAGAAAATGCAGGGTGGTCATGGGGTTCTCTCGAATTAGAGGGTTAGCTGTGTGTTATACGATTGTTAGTAGGACTACTTAAAAACAGAATAGTTCTCTCAAATTTTAATGATACAAATCCATTGGATTGTGAATAGCCCAGGCCTTCTAATGATGTGATTAATACTTAATACGGTATGTCGCTGAAGGTGCATTTAAAAAATAATGGTAGGCCTACCCCTTTACAGAATACCGGTATGGTTTACTCTCGTAATAATGCCAAAAATAATAGTTTTAAATACCTTTCGTTATTTATCTTCCTTGTTTTTACTTTAGAATATGCGAATCCGACGAATACCAGTAAAAGGATTATAATGCCGCAGACTACCACGATGACGATGGGTGTTCGCATCCTATCTGTTTTTCCTGTTTGTTGGTTTTGTTCTGGTTTTATAGATGTGATATCGGAAATCTGATTAGTTAGGTGGTCGGTGGTATGAGAACCAAACGTTGATGTTAAGGTTGAGATGGTCGATGATGTTAAGGTTGAGATGGTCGATGAAAATATTAATGCATCTGTCAAAATTAATACATTATTCTCCAAAATTAGCATTGTTTTGCATTGGATAGAACATTGGATATTCAAAGCATGCACCGATTGATAAGGCAAGAAAACTACAAAATGAACATGCTATCCCCTTCGGCTTCTTTATCCTTCTGGATTTGTTTAATTATAATTCTATTTATCCCAACGATACTGGAAGACACTCGGGACGAATATAAAAAGTAATAAACCTCTGATAAATTTTTTAAACGGCATTATCCACCCAGTCAGGTCACGAATTTTTTGTTTAAATGATCCCCTGATGGACAAAACAATCTGCATTATACTGCCCCAGGTCCTAAAATAAAACATATAACCGGACACTTACTACCGTACCTGTTTGCTCGCACAGTACTGCATTCACAGTGGTGTTAGTATCGGTGTGTTTTTGGATTATTTCACCCGAATTCGACCAAAAACCATCCTGTATATTAACGTATGCACATTGCTCTCCTTGTTTAATATTCTGGACATTGAACGTCGCCTTGGATCGTACTTTTAATATATGAAGCACTTCATTCATTAAACCTTCATATTGTTTAATGTTGGTGATATTCACAATCTTTCCCCCTTGATCAATGCACTCTATTCGAGTATCAGAGCATGGTTCGGGCGCCTCATCTTTCATAGTGAATGTGTAACATTCGTCCGACGACCGGGCCCTTTTCGCTGTGGAAAATATAATTTATGGTAACATAATGCGGTTGCGTTTAGGTTTTTTCGACCTCCATGTGAGTTTCTCGAGCACACTCTTTGAATTTCGTGTAGTCTCCTTGAGCAACGTACCTTAGGCCTACTATACGTTTGCCTCTCTACACAAAGGAGTTCAATTCCGTACCGGTACCCAGTTGAAATTACACTGGGTGGTTAAAAAGGTCGTGTTCATTCCCCCTCTTTATCATCATCATCATCATCATCATTATCACCACCATCATCACCATCATCATCATCATCACCATCATCATCATCATCATCACCATCATCATCACCATCATCATCATCATCATCGTCGTCGTCGTCGTCGTCGTCATCATCATCATCATCGTCATCATCATAACGTTATTAATAAAATAAAAGTTCCATCTACTCCCCCCTCCCCTCCGTACCACCTCCACTTTATCCACAATGTCAACCCTCTTTACCATTACCTGAATTATCGGTATTTTTCGCATTATGATACTTGCCATCTTTTGAAAATATCAGATAACAATCCGTGTTTGACTTACATGACAATCTACTGCCAAGAAAAAGTTACAATTAGGCACATTAGTTGTGATACCTTATTTAACAGATATGATTATTAAACAATAATTAACATTTACCGTATTACCTACCGGTATCCCTCTCAGTTCAGTTGACCTACCGGTATAGGAATTTCTACTTGCAATATTTGTTTATATTGTTTTTTTAATTTAATTATAATTCAAATTTACTTGCAATCTGTTCAGGCAGTTGATACTTTATTCGTGACTCTTGTGCAATCAATTTAAAATAATTAACATGCTAATAATATTTAATGTTATTTAATTATCAATTTGTGAAATAATGTTTAATGTTCCATGATTGTCAATTTGTTAAATAACTGAATTTCTCAATTTGAGTGGTCTGTCGTGCAATATTTTTAAAGTTAATGTGTTTTTATGCGTGTCTTGATGTACGTTTATGTCGTCTCCTATACTTTTATTCATTTTCCCCAATTTTAATGTTTCCCTTTTACTTGTGTATATTTAAATATTTTAATAGCTTCGCAGGTGAGAGTGGGGCAAAATGGAGCAGCGGGTCAAAACGGAATTTTGAAAGTTCTGGAACTTGGCCATAGTTCCACCTTCCGTTAGGCCTACTTACATGGCTTGATGTTGATGATTTATAGCGCCGTGTTGCAATATACCGGGCGTTTCTGTGGTGGGGGTGTTGCCGTGATCTAAATGGAGGTAGTAACAGGGGCGGATTTAGGGGCCCCCCTTTTGGAAGGTAAAAAAAAAAAAAAGGAAAAAAGGAAAAAAGAAAGAAAAAGAAAAAAAATGATAGCCCACAACGCCTTGTTATTTTCGGGCGTCTAGAACACAAAAATTTCGCGGGGGCATGCCCCGGACCCCCTAGGACATTGTTGTCTCAATCGGCCCAAATTTCGCCCCCCCCCCCCCCCCCCCCTTTTTGGACATCTCTGGATCCGCCCCTGAGTAATTTAAACGGTTGATTTAATTTTTTTTTAATGGATAGTAAATGTGTATGTACTTAGGTAACCTAAATGTATTGAGGTGTATATTCAATGTAAGAAGTCTATGCTTGCCATTGTTGTTCGTGTGTGTGGCAAGGCGGCGGAAGCATGTCATCGATGTTGGGGCAAAACGGTCATGGTCATTATTGTCAACTGCTATATTATGTCTCTACAATTATCATTGAATAGATGTCTATTCGTGTTACATTTTAAAATAATAAATGTTATCAATATCTGTGCTATAACCCTTGAATTCGAGACCCCTCTCATTCCAATAAGCCTCTAAATAGAGACCACTTTTTCAAATAACCAAATACCGTAACAATTGTACGTCTTTTAACACGTAAGCTAACCCTCTGAATGGAGACCGAGCCCCGAGACCACCCAAAATTGTCAGGTCTCAAAGTGGTCTCGAATGGGAGGTAAACTGTATTAAGATAATAGAATATTGTCTTTATAATATAGAATCCGGATATTGATTAAGATCAAATAGCCATTGTTGTACAAGATAGGTATAATATACCTTCCTGGTAGAACATTACAAGTTGATCAAGTAGTCGTGCCCTAGCCTCGAATGGTTTCTCTACAGTACTTACCCACATACAATAGATTAGGTTACAATACTGTATCCATTATGTTTTAAGTATTATTCATTTTCACAGGAAGAACACATCGTTTTGTATAAACATTGATAAATCACCAGTACAATATAGGCCTACTAACAATATACAATCACAGTATGATAGTGATGATGATGATGATGATGATGATGATGATGATGATGATAATGGACTTAGCCGTCGAATCCGACATATCTAATTTCTCTCTGGAATATGCCTATACAACTACCGAAGTACTTACCTAGGGCACTGGGACGTTGCTGGTTTATAAAATTTATGTAAAAAAAGAACGATGATTATCACATTAGACCTACGACTCCAGCGCTCCAACATTCTTCCTTCTAAAATAAATTACCTTTACGTTACAATCTCAATCAATGGGGTTACAAACGCGGAAATACAACGTAGCTTACATACAATACAAAAGCCGCAACCGTGACCGAATATTTTGTATAACTTCCTGTAAGAAATAATAGGCAGTTTAAAAACTCACGTCCGTCAAACATGTACAGAGTAAAAGATTCAAGATCTCTGGTGTCTACGATCTCGTCGGGCGGTTCATACTTATACGAGGGGGCGGAGGAGGAGGGTACCGTTGGCTGTTCACGCTTCAATGATGATTCAAACATGATGATGATGATGGTATAATTAAGTCCCTAGAGCTCTTGGGGAAAAATCCGGGCCTCCAACCAAAACGTGCTTCTCATAGTCCAATGGAATCCTGGACAACTGTACAGTGGCGCCAGAAATTTGCCGACAATGGGTTCGAAATGTCGGACGGAGAGGTCCGAGCCAAGTGGGCCACTGAAACCTCGGTCAACGGCCCGGAATAAAACTCCCTTGTGGGGTTCATGAGAAGAGTTTTTTTTTTGTTTGTTTTTTTTTTTTCTGGCTTAGTGTGGTCCAAAATGTGCTTTTATTTTATATTGGCAGTCAAAATAACGTTATTTGGATATATAGGCAAATTATTTTTTTATTTTTATTTTTGAGGCCCGTCCGACGAGTCCCTTCCCCTCCAGCTGGCGCCACCACTAATACTGGACTGGACAATTTCCATTCTTGCTCCTTACACACTGGGAACGTAAAGGGCGGATTATGGAAGAAAATTACAAGATAATTTATATCAACTATTCAGAAATGTAATCATCGTTATATTATAGTAAGACACCAGATTACGATATTGATAAAATGTAAATAGGTTCACTTATACATTATGTGAAATAATAGCAAGTTAGCATAAATTATTTATAGTTAGGCAAAAGTGCGATCAGTGTTTCATCTTGACTATAGGGCTCGATCCACCTATAGGCCTACTGTTTCATTGTCATACTGTGAAAAGACCCCAGTAGCATTCTACATGAAGCTTCGTTGCACAGCCGACAGTCCCATACGTGCACCCAAAACAAATGCTTATTTTGCGAATTAGCGTCCCTCAACTGATAATCGAGCCCCCACCCCCACCCCTCCACCACTTCACCTTGCTCTCCCATCAGCACTCCCAAGAATTTTAGATACGCCACTGCATACGCGACCTTGCTCAACACATTAACAATTTTAGGCCAACTGGGTGCTGCAGGCTCCATTCCAATACCCTTACAGTGGAATTTATGGACTGTATTAAAATGTTGCTGTCTTATTTCATTTTAATATAAATATGATATGTTAAAATATATTTAGGGGACCATATATTAATATTCTTTTTTTTCTCTCTCTCTCTCTTGACTTACTTGATGATTGTTATTTATTTTGTTAACGTTATACTCCGAATATGTTATTGTTGATATGTTTTACTGGTGTTCATAGCTTAAGTTCATTGAAGTTATAATGAACTCCATCCACACATGCATGCATTTATACTTATTGAATGAAATGCGATTGTCATTATTAATATTTAATTTCAAATACTGTTATACAACTATCTGTTAATTTGATTAAAAATGAATTGTATTTTGAAATATTATTTATGTGTGGAAAAATTGAAATAAACAAACAAACAAACAAACTTAGCCTTTCCCACTCGATGTGGAAGTAAAGTTAAATCATGACGCCGCCAAGCCGAACCGACTGTCAATCATCACCGTCAGGTTTGCAGAAATAACATCGATGTTCATCAGTGGAGGAAGTAGTTTAGAATCAGTGTCGGAAGAATAGGCATCGACCAGCGTCAGTTCATCGCTAACAATTACCAGCTTCCCCCTCACCCCCTCCCCCACCCATTTTATTCGTAACGCACAAAGAGTTTCAATATTTTAATCAATCATGTTATCGTTAAAGCTTTTAAATTCTTAAATTCTAGTTTTACATCAAATTGTTTTACATTGTTTTACACCATTTTAATATTTAACGGCATTGCTTTAATTATTTTATTATAATAGTTTTGTTTATATTTTCCGCTTAGGAGTGGCTGGTTTTTAAGTACAACTGCATATTTTTTTGTCTTATGGTTGTGCTGTTTTATGAAGTCTGTGTATTGTATTGTTATATTGTGAACGCTTTGATTGTGGATGTGATTGTTATTCTTTGTTATTGTTAAGCTCTAATAATTGGCTCTGAGCTTATTTTGCCAGCACTTTTCCAATTCATTTTTGATTTGATAACTTGTTCTCATTATAATGTTTTGGAAATGGAATAAATTCGTATTGATTGATTGAAAACTATCATCATTATCAGTAACATCATTTTCCATCAACACAACATAACCTCTCGTCGTTTTACTGTTAATTTTGATATTTTGCGTATCATTACCATCATCATCATCATCATTAAGCATCACCGTCACCATATATTCCAATAAGACCTACATCCAACACAATAAACCAAACACAGAAATTCAATGTTCATATAATTTAATAATGAAAGTGGTTATTCGCACGGTATACCGTGCGAATAAGCTCTTATGAGTCTTATTCGCACGGTAGACCTAGCCAATCAGCATTTGACGTTTAATGACGTCTAATCTAACCCTGCCAATAAGTTCTTATTCCCAATTAGCACGGTACATCGTAAATTAACAATATTTAACACGGTATCGTCTCAAAAAACCTAAATATTTTAAGAGAAACTTACTTAATTTGTTACAGAATACCTAATCGAACCGAAATACCTTTTTAGATATCATACAAACATTGTCTACCGTGCAAATAGTAAATAATACATTATTCGCACAGTAGACGTAGCCAATCAGCATCGAAAACACTCCCACACATTGGAAAAGGTAAAAAAGGCAGTGAAGAATGTACATCAATCTTATTTCCAGTACATATATTCGGTGGCGGATCCAGAGGTGACGGAACTAGGGGGTGCTTAGCCTGGGTTCCAGGCCCTAATTTTATGTTACTCACTCTTTATTGCACTTAGTGCGCGCCATACCTAATTAATTGGCGTCCCATACTCGATTGCTTTTTTTTCGAATTAGGGCCTGGGCATGCAAACGATTCATGCGTGCAATTCCCACATCAAATTTGGTGTGGGATATCGTATGCAAGACTGATTTTGTAAATCACGTGATTGGCTAACTTCATGCATATTAATCAATCTTGGTAAATTTTCAAAATTGAAGATGCGGATGTCTCGACTATAACAAGCTAACCAGCTCCCTTTTGGCTACTTATACTTGAATAAAAACAGTTAGTATATAGTTCTGGCCTGCTGAGAACGACATGGACTGATAACCGTGGGCTATACTTAGGAAACTTGCTCACCGCTAGCTGCTACACCTGTCTCTTATACACATCTAGATGTGTATAAGAGACAGCTGTAAGTTAGAACTTAAAAATACGCCAAGCCTCTACTAGAGTCTAGGCTAGGCCTACTACTCAGACGAGGCCTGAGCCATCCTCCTGGAAAGTTAAAGTTTTGTTGTATTTGTATGGTATGCCGTCTAGTCTTAATTGTTTTTGCCATTGCCAAAATTAGTCTTACTAGTGTCTATTCTAAATATTTTAGGCCCATTTTATTAGGGAGGACTATTTAAATTTATTCATGCCACT
>NW_022746879.1:7858-10494 GCF_011630105.1 Anneissia japonica | reverse complement strand
TTATTTAAGTAGTATACAATGCATCTAACAATGCGGCTCTTGCAGCCCTGGCTTGGGCAAGGCATCCATGTGCAAAGCAGTGGTGTTTGTTTATCGATGAAAAAAGCACGCCGGGAAAGTTTGCCTTACCAGGAAAAGGTGACGTATCTACCTTATGACGTATGCATGCTAACTAACGTGAGTGTGACGTCACCAAAAAATGAATATTTTCTATTATAACCAAAATATTAATAACTACAAAGTTTCTGGGCGTAAATTCCCTTAATATGTATGAAGGGTTGCTCAATCTTCTTGCCATACAAATTACAGCTCCTAATGACGTCTCAGTCGAGAAATACGGGTAGCTGAAGTTTTTCTCGCAAATCTGACTACAAAACCATATCCAAATTTCACGTTCCACTTTTGAGCCTGAGTTGTGCTTCGCACTCGCCGCTGAGGGCGGCGTTCCGGGAACCCTGCGTCCAGATTTATTATGGTAGAGAGGGATTAGGAGAGACTTTTAGAGATGTGCGCGTCTACAGGTGCTAATTGCAGCACGACTGCAGCCCACAAAATTAAAACCCTATTAAAACTGCACATAAAATTGAGTAATTTTGCATCAGTTTGGCATCCACTCATCCTCCTCTGTTCCAATTCCCATCATGGTTGGTGCTAAGTAATTAATTTTCTTTTGTTTCCCCATTTAATATAATGGAACAAAAATCAACATCACTACTAGGCCCTATGATAGGGGACTATAATACCACCAGTACATATACTCCACAAACGCTTTTTTCATGCCAATTTCTCAAGGATAGCTTAAAGAAGTGTAAAAAGTCTGCAGACACAATGCTAAGCTAGGACCTATTGCACTTCAGTTAGGGTTATCGAATCATGAAGTTATAACTCCATGATCGAATCGACTGTCTGTGCTGTGCCCAACTCATACGGTATGCCGTGAAATAATTATCATACAGTATATCTATCCAACATTCTACCGTGCGAATAAATTTGTTTCGACAATTCGCACGGCAGTCTTATTCGCACGGTAGACCTAGCCAATCAGCATTTAAGGTTTCATGACGTAACGGCTGTCATACCGTACGAATAAGTTCTTATTCCTAATTCGCACGGTACCGTGCGAATAACCTCTTCCTTTAATAATATACAATAAAAATATTCAAAATACTTTCTATACACAACAACATTGAAAACGTCCATTTTCATATTAATAGTTAATCACTACGACTCAGAAAGAACATTTAACTAATTTGTCAATCAATTAATTTTATATTATTCTTAAAGTAAACATATTAAACTATGACAAAGTTTTGTGTACTCTGTACGTCATGTACTTGTATTTATTTTTGTATTTTATATGGAGAATGTGTGAAATAAATGTGAATGAAAAATAAAATACATTGCACTGAATTCCCCCCCCCCACTTTTTCTACTGGGGGAGGGGACCTTCCCCCCCCCCACTTTTGTGACTGTTCCCAACACCAGTGACAAACATTTTACGAACGCTGCAATGTCATTATTGTTATTTATTATTATTATTATAATTATTATTATTATTAGTATTATTATTATTATTATTATTATTATTATTATTATTATTATTATTTGGTGCTTACACCTTGTTTATTTGCGCCTTATAAATTTACCTGTTTATTATTATAACTTATAGATTTTTTTTTTCATTTTCTAACGAACATTACAAGTTCCCTTTTTGAGTTGAGCAACCAAATTTTGATTGACGTCTGTATACGTGCGTCTGTAGACTGTGAAGTTTCCTTGAAACCCACCCTGCATGAAGAAAAAATCGCCTGCATTCGTGAATTCTGCATTTAGGCATATGGGGGAGGTAGACACTCTTAATGCAGCGACGTTCTAGTTCTCTTTATGCTAACCACGAAGATATATAATAAGTGTAACTGATTGGCTTACAGTAAACCTTAAAACTAGCGTAATATAACCACATTTAAACTCCATCTAATTTAATGAACACAATAAGATACTTATTTTCTAAAATAAAATTCTCTGAAGGTTAACTACAGAATTTAAAGTACACTTAATGTGTTATAGGTTGTAAAAACTATTGAGTAAAAAAATCTTTCGAATAAAAAATCTTTCGCTTGACATTACGAATTAATCATTTGTGAAACAAAATGATAGGCTATGTCAAGTTTTATATTGAACAGTTTCAGATTCAATGGGGAACCCAGTCAGCACGGGACCCCATCCTCCTATTTTTTTCAAAATAAAAAAAAATGAAGAAAACAGACAAAATTGTATTCAATTTTTAATCCGAGAGTGCCATTTCCGCCCATCTAGAGGTGCCATAATCATAATTTTTTCTTACCTGAGCCCCAACAGTTGTGGGGCTGAGGCGGGTGGACATTTTATTTGCGCAAGTCCCTTCCTGGAACCCCTCTATTTCGACTTCCTGGACCCGCCACAGTTGGGCTACGTAGAAGGGTAATTTTTATCCATCGGGGGAAAAGTGAAGTTTTCGTCGGAAAACCCATATCAAGGATCATGATCAATAATCCATTGAGGTCGTGGCAGCAATCTCGACTTCGACTGTGTTCGAAAATTTGTGGCGCGTTCAAGGGGGGGGGGGGGGGGGGGGGGGGGGGGGCGAAATTGTTCAA
>NW_022746879.1:4343-7846 GCF_011630105.1 Anneissia japonica | reverse complement strand
TTGTTCAATTTTTTTTTTTTTTGATATAAAGAAAATTACTGGACCTTATGTATTTCCCCCCCCCCCCCACACTTTCAAATACGTCCCGCCGCCGTTGCTTGAACGTTAGCGTACATGTCGTCCTCCAAAAGTGGTTGCTCGTAGTTTCTGCCAATCGTATCCTGTAATTCAGGCTGTGGCGTCACAGATTGAATTTCAGTTGCGACATACGTGTAGGTATCATCGGCCGCCACATTACGCATTGTACTGTTATCATTGTGAATGTTGGTCAGAGAAACAATATTGTAAACATCGGTATTGGAATATCTGCCTGAGAAAGTATAAGTACAAATGATACGATATAACTACAATAATGTTGAAAATACTATTGATATAGACCTATTTTTATAATGTACCGGTACATAATTATTGAATGCCCCAATTTTATACTAAATGTTTTGTTTATTATATCGTCTTTTTTGCTGTAGCATTATTATAAATTTGTTGTCGTCTTCTTGCACTTGTGTAATTATTTTTTTAAACATTTGCCAATTAAATAGAAGATGAATTTCCTTAGGCCTATTTGTATTTTACTACGAGGACAATACAGTTATCTATCTATCTATTTATCTGGGTGTGTGTTTGTCTATCTAAAATAATTTTTAATAATGACAAGAAAGAAAATAAAATGTTTATAACTATGATGATGATGATGCTTGTGATGATAATGTTAATGATCATGAACGTAATAGGCCTCTAATATAATAATAATATAATAGTAAGTATAGCCTATGACAACATTAATAAATTCAGATTCAGAATTTATTTATTCAATGTGGAAATGGAAGTGAGTAACTTTTCAGCATGTCAATAAAATCTTTTAAAAAGTTCCATATAGATAAAATATACATTAAAAAAGTTGTAGACAGTAAAATACTTAATATGAAAACAAATCCAAAAACCAATAACAGGATAGGCCCTACAATTAAAGTATATTTGAACTTACGTGCATTTGTAGTCGTCTCCAACGTATTCTGAGCCCTTGGAAATAAAGCAAAAATACTTATTACAGCAAATAATAAGCCTACGTTCAATGGAATAAAAGATAAGAATAATATATGTCGTTGATTTATAATAATAGAGGCCTATAAATCGAATTTCGTTTTGACCAATCTAAGGAACATGCATTCTATAATTTATGTCATATTACACAGGCAGCAAAAAAAGTCTCAAATATTAATTAATTATTATCATTAATATTAGGCCCCTATTGTTATTATTAATTATTATTATTTAATATTATCATCATCATAATGATCATAGTGATGGACATTATTATAGTAAAATATAAGAATCGGTTTGGTGCAGTGGGATCGGGGTTCCGGCCCGTTGCCATCCTGGCTCGTTGCTACCCGGCATTTTGCCACCCGCCCCGTTGCTACCCGGCTTTTTGCCACCCGGATTTTTGCCACCCGGCTTTTTGCCACCCGGCTTTTTGCCACCCGGCCTTTTGCCACCCGGCCTTCTGCCACCCGGCCTTTTGCCATCATAGGCCAGTTGCCACCCGGCCTTTTACCACCCGGCCTTTCGCCACCCGGCCATTTGCCACCCTAGGCATGTTGCCACCTAGGCCCGTTGCCGCCCGGTCTTTTGCCACCTTTGGGTAAAAAGCTAATATTTACATTATGCTAAGTTGTTTTTTACACAAATATGTAATTGGGGATGCATATACTTTTATAACTTTATATTTGAATGGTGAAGTTAGTCCTAACTAATACTGGAGTAGAAATTGTTTCAATTAAATTTCGTGTACTGCTTTATTAATATGTACTTTTATTCAATCTGTATAAAAAAGGGAAAATTCTGTAGTGTCCAGTTTTATTATATTTTCACAAATTACATTTCGCTTGTGTCCTTGAGCAAGACACTTTATCTACATTGCTGCTCTCTACCCAGGAGTATAAATGGGTAATAATAATATTATAATAATAGTGTGTTTTTATATATAGCGCACATATCCATCTAATGTAAGATGCTCAGGGCGCTTGATACATGGACTAGGAACTCGATCAATAACTTTCTTCGCCCCTTAAGGGTCCCTTCTTGTCTGTGCTACCTGGTAACCCGGTACCAGCAACTCGTCGTCCACCACAGGGGCTGTCTGTTCCAGTACACTGGGGTATCCCCTCGCCTCGAAGGATGTACTGGGTTCTTTATAGTGCACACATAAAAAAAATATTAGTATATCACCCTAGGTAAGAATAAAAACTGATGAAGGAGGGAGGTTGTTATAAAAACTGATGAGGGAGGAAGGTTGTTTTTTTTTGCCAACCTCGCCCCCATTTTACCGATGTTCACAAGTAAATCAATGGTTAGGGACATATATATATATAAAGTTATAAGAATGGAATCAAATTTATATTCAAAAAAATATGTTTTTGTTGTACCAATAAACATATTTGCAAAAAAATTCTGAGCTTTTCAAGTGAAAAAAGATGGAAAAACGGCCGTTTGATATATGTATGATAAAAAAAAAAAAAAAAAAAACCAAAAAAAAAAAAACCATAATTTCCCCAAAATTGAGGAGGGAGGGGGTGATAAATTAATAATTGTTTTTATGGGGCCTTAGCCCAACTAGTCTTCAATTAAATAAATTAACACGCGTTTTTGGTTCGACGTCGTAATAGTTTATGTACGAATGTGCGTTCTTCGGGCATATCGGTTCATCGATACATTGTTGAAATATAATAATATATTGCCTATGTCTCTGATTTTTTAGTCTATGTGTATGCCTAAAGAATGAGATAAAATTACCTGACATTTTTCAAGAGGGAGGGGGGATAACCTTGAATTTTGAAGAACTGAAAGGTCATTAAAGACTCCTCAAAAGTCGAGAAAGCTCATTTCCGGCCATCTAGTAATCAAAATTTTCCAGGGGAGGACCCTCGGACAACCCTTTCATTTTT
This sequence comes from Anneissia japonica, assembly GCF_011630105.1. NCBI lineage: Eukaryota > Metazoa > Echinodermata > Crinoidea > Comatulida > Comatulidae > Anneissia > Anneissia japonica. The sequence continues at coordinate 4,901 of NW_022746879.1, read as the reverse complement.
GGTTTTTTTTGGAACATTTTGAACCCCCTCTCTAAAATCCTGGATCCGCCCCTGATTAGGATTTTAATTTAGGCGTTTTTAATGAAAGGATATTCTGCTATTGTAGGTTGAGTTGTACAGTCTTTTTTGGCATCTTTCTTACGCCTGTTCTTAAATCAAAAACATATGAATTTCCTTGCTGGTTTGGGTGGCATCATGCTGATAGGCTTTGGGGCGTTTGACACCCAAACACTTTCTGGTGTACTTAGGGGTCATTCAAGTATTGTAACACATTTTTTGGCAAATATTGACACCCCCGCCCCCCGTAACACTTTGTAACACTTTTCCAAACCCCCCTCTTAATGCTATGTAACTCTAGAACCACTCCCACCCCCTTCCGAACATCAACAATTTTAATAAAATCAGATGAACAACATTAAGTATCAGGATAAATGTCCTCCACTACAAATTTGTCCTACACTACAAATTTGTAGGATGTTTTGTTATTTTTTGATATGGTAGATGTAACTTCATTGTTTATTGATTTCACAAATTCAACACAACTGTGTTACATTACAT
>NW_022746879.1:0-4165 GCF_011630105.1 Anneissia japonica | reverse complement strand
AGTTGAAATTACACTGGGTGGTTAAAAAGGCCGTGTTCTTTCCCCCTCTTTATCATCATCATCTCATCACCACCATCATCACCATCATCATCATCATCACCATCATCACCATCATCATCATCATCATCATCATCATAATCATCATCTTCGTCGTCGTCGTCGTCATCATCATCATAACGTTATTAATAAAATAAAAGTTCCATCTCCCCCCTCCCCCTCACCACCACCACCTCCGTCCCACCTCCAATTTATCCACAATGTCAACCCTCTTTACCATTACCTGAATTATCGGTACTTTTCGCATTATGATACTTGCCATCTTTTGAAAATATCAGATAACAATCCGTGTTTGACTTACATGACAATCCACTGCCAAAAAAAAGTTACAATTAGGCACATTAGTTGTGATACCTTATTTAACAGATCTGCTTATTAAACAATAATTAACATTTACCGTATTACCTACCGGTGTCCCTCTCAGTTCAGTTGACCTATAGGAATTTCTACTTGCAATATTTATTTATATTGTTTTTATAATTTAATTAAAATTCAAATTTACTTGCAATCTGTTCAGGCAGTTGATACTTTATTCGTGACTCTTGTGCAATCAATTTAACATATTTAACATGCTAATAATATTTAATGTTATTTAATTATCAATTTGTGAAATAATGTTTAATGTTCCATGATTGTCAATTTGTTAAATAACTGAATTTCTTAATTTGAGTGGTCTGACGTGCAATATTTTTAAAGTTAATGTGTTTTTGTGCGTGTCTTGATGTACATTTATGTCGTCTCCTACATTTTTATTCATTTTCCTCAATTTTAATGTTGCTCTTTTACTTGTGTATATTTAAATATTTTAATAGCTTCGCAGGTGAGAGTGGGGCAAAATGGTGTAGCCGGTCAAAACTGAATTTTGAAAGTTCGGGAACTAGGCCATAGCTCCACCTTCCGATAGGCTACTTACATGGCTTGATGTTGATGATCTATAGCGCCGTGTTGCAATATACCGGGCGTTTCTGTGGTGGGGGTGTCGCGTGATCTAAATGGAGGTAGTAATTTAAACGGTTGATTTTTTTTTTATTAAAAAATAAAATGGATAGTAAATGTGTATGTACTTAGGTAACTTAAATGTATTGAGGTGTATATTCAATGTAAGAAGTCTAGGCTTGCCATTGTTGTTCGTGTGGCAAGGCGGCGGAAGTGCCATCGATGTAGGGGCAAAACGGTTATGGTCATTATTGTCAACTGCTATATTATGTCTCTACAATTATCATTGTCTAATAATTATTTACAATATAAGAAAATAGTATAATTACATAATAGGCCCTGTTTGAGAAGATAAATGAACATTTTATGAGAAAATTCTGTTACCTATGTTATTCAATAGGCGGACCATTTTCCCCCACGTCTGAAAAATTGGCATTTTTCAAAAGTCATGGTTTTATTCACATAGGCTATGCATGCTTTATAATAATTATTTTTTTTACTATGTGTTTATGATGCATGATATATTTAAGTGTTTAGCTAACCGATTTATGGTTCCATATCTTCATTTTTGTAAGAAATATTTAAGAAAATGTCTTAGCCTCTCCGTTTGCCCCACTCTCCCCTACCTGATAATTTTAGTGTATTTTGTGTGCTTGAATTGTATTGTTTTGTTTGTCTGTTCGTGTTTTCGATTGTAAATTTGATGTAACTCAGCTACCATTTCAGCTGCCAATCAAATATTGATGAAATCTAGTTGAATAAATGTCTATTCGTGTTACATTTTACAATAAGAAATGTTATCAATAGCTGTGCTATCATGTGCACCCTCCAATTTGAGACCCTCTAATTCCAATAAGCCTCTAATTAGAGACCATGGAGTTTTTCAAATAACCAAATACCGTAACAATTGTACGTCTTTTAACACGTAAGCTAACCCTCTAAATGGAGACCGAGCCCCGAGACCACCCAAAATTGTCAGGTCTCAAAGTGGTCTCAATGCTACTTAACAAACTCCACCAATTCGGTGTTTGTGGACCTATAATACATTGGTTTGCTGATTACCTCAGTGATCGTTCGCAAAGAGTTGTTTTCAAAGGGGTTGTTTCTGACCTAGTAATGTAATCTCCGGAGTACCACAAGGCTCTATATTGGGCCCCACTTTATTTAATCTATTTGTTCCGGATCTTCCGAACAGTATAAATTCCTATATATTTCAATACGCTGATGACACTATTCTTTACAGAAGTATTTTGTCATGTGATACTATTACGTTACAATCTGATCTTAATTCCATCTATCCTTATCCTTAAGCTCTACAACTCTCTTGTCCGACCTACTATTGAATATGGAATTCCTGCTTGGGTTCCATATAAGATAGGTCATATAAAAGATCTTGAAAGTATACAACGTAGAATGACTAGATCATGCTTTGCTCACAACATCCCATATCCTCAACGTCTTGTTAATCTTGGAATCGCGCCCCTTCAACAACATATTTATTATCTTTGTATCTGTTTCATTGCAAAATGTCTGTATCGAAAATATTCTATAAACATATCAAATAATATTGTAATCAATTGTCGTCATTTAGATCACTTGAAGTTTACTCATCAGTACAGTCGCACTGATGCTTATAAATTTAGTGTGTTAATTTATTTCCGAGGATATGGGATGTGGTGCCTTCACATATTCTCGACAGTTTGTCAATTGGCCTTTCTCAATTTCTTCGTGCTTTAAAGGATCACATAAAAAAACAAAATTTGTTGTGTAAGGGTTCCGATGGCGGACAATCTTGCCTTTCTTGATTTTTAATAATTTTAAATCTCTCTTTTTTCTGCGCTACTGCCGTCGCTGATACTTATTTTGCTGTCGCTGTTTGCTGTTATCATTTGTTGTTGTTCTCATGAAGTTTCTGGGAATATCCCAGAAACTCCATTCTCATGGAGTTTCTGGGAATATTCCAGAAACTCCATGAGAATAACAGTATATTGTTCCTTGCGTGCTGCGCTGTTCTGCGCTTCGTTGTGCCTTGCTGTTTTTAATCGTTTTTACTTCCAGATATCAGAGATTTATTTATATATTTTATGTATCCTTAAATCAGTGGAGAAACTTTATACAGCAATTTAGTTTGGTTTTTGTTTATCCTGTCTCTGATTTTTGGTATTGTTATTTCTGTATGTTTTGTTTTCTGTTTGACGAAATAAATGAAATGAAAAAAAAATGAAATGAAATGAGTGGGAGGGTAAACTGTATTAAGATAATAGAATATTGTCTTAATAATATAGAATCTGGATATTGATTAAGATCAAATAGCCATTGTAGTACAAGATAGGTATAATATACCTTCCTGGTAGAACAGTACAAGTTGATCGAGTAGTCGTGTCCTAGCCTCGAATGGTTTCTCTACAGTACCTCCCCACATACAATAGATTAGGTTACAATACTGTATCCATTATGTTTTAAATATTATTCATTTTCACAGGAAGAACACATCGTTTTTTATAACATTGATAAATCACTAGTACAATATATAGGCCTACTAACAATATACAATCACAGTATGATAATGGTGATGATGATGATGATGATGATGATGGACTTAGCCGTCGAATCCGACATATCTAATTTTTCTCTGAGTATCATGCCTATACAACTACCGAAGTACTTACCTAGGGCACTGGGACGTTGCTGGTTTATAAAATTTATGTAAAAAAAGAACGATGATTATCACATTAGACCTACGGCTCCAGCGCTCCAACATTCTTCTAGAGTCTAAAATAAATTACCTTTACGTTACAATCTCAATCAATGGGGTTACAAACGCGGAAATACAGTACAACCTAGCTTACATACAATTACAAACGCCGCAACCGTGACCGAATATTTTGTATAACTTCCTGTAAGAAATAATGGGCAGTTTAAAAACTCACGTCCGTCAAACATGTACAGAGTAAAAGCTATTCAGAAATGTAATCATCGTTATATTATAGTAAAGACACCAGATTACGATATTGATAAAATGTAAATAGGTCCACTCATACATTCTGTGAAATTATAGCAAGTTAGCATAAATTATTTATAGTTAGGCAAAAGTGCGATCAGTGTTCCATCTTGACTATAGGGCTCGATCCACCTATAGGCCTACTGTTTCATTGTCATACTGTGAAAGGGC
>NW_022746878.1:0-710 GCF_011630105.1 Anneissia japonica | reverse complement strand
TAAGTGGTTATGTTCCCTTATTCTGTGTTGAGTGACGCAGATGGGTATGTTTCGGTGAACATATTTCAATTCAATCAAAGATACTAGAAATACAAGATAGAGTTCTCGCATTGTAAAAATGAGGCGGAAGTCGTGCCCAACGTAGGCGGCGCCCTTCTTTTTAACCATGCAAGTTTCCTATACTTCGTGCCCAACGTACGGTCGATTGTATCCATGGGGAGTCGTAGACTGTCTCTTATACACATCTAGATAAACTTTTTCACTAAGAGTGCGTCCGGCCATGCGATTCTGCGCTCTATTGTTGTTTTATTTTTTCACTGATTCATGATTATGCTTTAATTGTTTTGTGTATTATTTGGATAATAGCAACGATTTCTACAGCCACCAAGGAGGTTATGTATTCACTGATGTCTGCCTTGGTGTCTATTCCAGTTTGTTTTTTATATCTAGTATCTTTGTTAAGAATTGATAATAAAATACGCGACGACTTGGTAATGAAAGTTTGGCACAAGTTTATTTAGATCCAGCTGTAGGGGGCGTCCCATTTTTCGTATTCCCACCATGCATTTCGGTGGAACACGGTGGAACACTTTTTTTGTGTGGAGAACTCTATCTTGTATTTCTAGTATCTTTGATTCAATTTCATCAAGGTAATTCAACAGAAGGACGCACATCTCCGCTCTCGAACATAGCGCGTGCGTACAGTCCTT
>NW_022746877.1:0-513 GCF_011630105.1 Anneissia japonica | reverse complement strand
AGCAAAATAAAAACCAATAGTACTCACACTACGTTTCGCGAACGATCCGTTCGCTTTTTCAAGTATACTGGTGATGTTATTTCCAGTCTGGTCTGACGTCACCTCGGTGTTGTTGAGGTCGAAGTGCATCGCTGCGTCGTCGACGAGCACCCCCTCCCTCTCTTAGTGTTGTGGTTCAATATGATATCATCATAGATATGTGATAGAATGTGTCCTCCTTCATCTCTGTTCATAGTATCTGTTGTTTTTCTAATCCATAAAGATTCTCTGACTTTTCGTTCAAACCATGAGCTTTCTTTCTGTAATATTTTTAAAAATATTACAGAAAGATCAACACTAATGAAAAATTTCATACAAATTATTTTTGGATCCAAATGAATTTATTTCAAAAGTTAGTAATCATATTCATGTAAACCCCCGACGTTTATATACTTTAACTTTTACTCACCCGGTATATTATACAAATGCTTTTAAATTTTCATCTGTTAACAATTTTCCAATTCAGTTTGCTTC
>NW_022746876.1:0-926 GCF_011630105.1 Anneissia japonica | reverse complement strand
GCGTGTCGGTGGACATGCTGAGAAGTTCGACGGTGAACCAGTCGACGTGTCGGACGTCGGTCAACTCGACGCCTTCGTCTCGCGGCACCATCGCGGTGCAGAACGGGGCCATCCGGCCGGCTACCACGGCGATCGTAGGATTGCGCAAAGATAGCTGCCCGAGTTGGAACTCGTTGGGTATGTCCAAAGTTGCGATCTTGCAACCGCAGTTCGGGCCGCCCCCTCGAGAGAATCTCATCGTTCCCACCAGTCCGGAACAATCGATGCAACAATGCGTTCCTTCGGGGCACGAACCCAGAAGCACTCGAAGTTCCAGTCCGGTAATTTTACTCTCCATTTCATCACTTGATTTCATGCTGACGTTGAGTGATGTTAGTAGTATTACTTCTTCTACTTTTTCTTCTTCTTCTTATTGCAGAGATGGATCACCGACACACAGTGCACAGCATCGAAGAGCTACACCAGCTACCGGCTTCAGATGTAACCGAAATCAATATAAAACGACCGGGCGTGCATCTGGACGATAGAATAGCCAGAAAATTGCAAAGGTTCCCGCATCTAGAACGATTAAATGTTTCCGACACGTACGTCAGAAAATCATTTGTCGGTAATCTGCCGCCGACGATACAGGCGATCTTTACCAATTGTTCGATGAAAGTTTGCGTGCCATCCAAGCCGCAAAAAAATCAAGTAAGTACGTTCTCGATTGCGCTCGTGCTTGCGGCTTGCGGCTCTCGTGCGTCTGATCTGGTTGAATTTATTCTTTTTTTTTTAGGCTGACGACGTATTGTGTATGAAAAGACCGAGCCGCATGATCGAAAAAATCGAGAATCTTTCCAGCCTCGACAACTCTGTTCGTAAACTCTTTCTTACCAGACCAAACGGCATTATCGACGGAAATGTTGCAAAGAAGCTTAACGCATTTC
>NW_022746875.1:0-656 GCF_011630105.1 Anneissia japonica | reverse complement strand
CTAATATAATTTTTTGTTTGTCTTTTGTGAACAGTTGCGAGAGATGTCATGAGAACAGTGCCACCTACAGTAAGTCTGTCTATTTTAAAATCCAATATTTTACCTTCACTCTGAATCACGCTCTTTGAGAGAACAGCTTCTCTGTCGACTAAACTGGTGGTAGTACTGTGTGTGCGCTGAACTGACCCCCAACCCCAATTCAATTCCCATCGCTTCACTCCTGGTGCTTCTGTTGGTTTCAATAGCGCACCGTCTTTTGGATGAGATGTTTAGGCCGTTCCCGTGTGCAAAGCAATTTGCACCTTAAAGACTCTTCGGAAAGGAGTAAGGAATTGTTTCTTAGTGTAGGCCCTACTGCCCAATCTCCAACAGAAGCAAGCCCGTAGCCAGTATTTTTGTAGGGGGGGTTGGTTGGGGGGGGGGGGTTCTTTTTGATACTGAAAGGGCACTTGCGAGCACCATTGGCTGTTGCCAGGGAGCCGCCAAGGGCCCTGGGGGTCCAGGGCCAAAACCCCGATGGGGGTCCAGCATTCTAAGCATTTACAGGTGTTATTTAATTGATTTGAGAGGCCATACATTAAAAGAAAAAGTATATATTAAAGAGGTAATTTTTTTAGTTGGGAAAAGATAAAAAAAATAAACAAAAAAAAAAAAAA
>NW_022746874.1:0-643 GCF_011630105.1 Anneissia japonica | reverse complement strand
AAAAAATGTCACTGTATCTGTTTAAAAACAATGTTGCAAAACTTAGATTATAGCTCGGTGGCGTAAGGACTGACAGTGTAACAAGTGCAAGGCACAGAAGTTCAAGACCATTAGAGCCCCTTCAATAAATACTCCTAAAAATAATACAGTAATAAAAAATAAACGGCTAGCGGGCTTTACCAATTTTTATACACTTATCTATAGTTAATAGTATACTAAATGCAATATAACATTCAGAGACCACATGGCACAATGAATTGAAAGTTTAATATAATCATCAATATAATGTACGTTGGCTTATGTAACAAGTAATGTGTATGTATACCTACATATAATTTATATGTTGCAATAAACATTTATGTAAGCATATAATTATTTACATATGTTTTGATGCTTTCAGTCATATCTTAGTCGGCAAACATTTTTGGTAATATCCAGCGTGCTTTAGGTTTATCATATATAGTTACCAATATGTAACATGGCGTTTTCTCTTGTTATGTAGACGTACTATTTATTCTGAGGCAGCTCACAGACATAAAATAGCTCAGCAGTACACAGTAAATCATTCCAAGTACCAAGATTTGGATCTCGTTTCCATTGGTGAGCGCAGTCTTCGTTTTGAGAGTTGTCAGGTTGATTTGTA
>NW_022746873.1:470-925 GCF_011630105.1 Anneissia japonica | reverse complement strand
ATTTTTTTTTATTGGAACTATTATACATTGGAGGTAACAAAAATACCAATGACAGCAACTTTATCATGTACATAAGTCCAGACAGCAGCCCCAAGGGACCCACGGGGGTCTTATATAGTAGCAACATGATAAAATCAGGCAAAGAGAGACATGAATGAAACCAACTATGCATTACTACTTGTACATTGTAGAATGCTGAAACACCGATGACAGCAAATTTTTCATGTGCGTGACCATAAACAGTAACATTAAAGGCCACGCCCAAATGACATTAATCATGTGAAGAGAGACACGGATGATTTTATTTTTATTGTTATACATTGGGGGGTAACATAAATACCAATGACAGCAACTTTATCCTGTACATAAGCCCAGACAGCAGCCCTAGGTTCCCAAATCCAATCATTTGTAAAGCGCCTTTCTTTGCAGATACGAAGCGCTGCACTCCACATATT
>NW_022746873.1:0-407 GCF_011630105.1 Anneissia japonica | reverse complement strand
GCACAGAACGAGTAAACAAATCAAAAGAAGCAGTGGCAAAGCTTGTAAACATGAGTAAATACTGCAACAATAAAAAAATACAAACAAGAATAAAAATGGGATAATTTGTTAAAGAGATGAGTCTTTAAGTTAGACCTAAAGACAGCCACAGACGGTGAAGATCGAATGTGCACTGGAAGGGTATTCCATAAGAGTGGCGCCAAATGGACTTATTATTTATAGTATGATATGGTCGAATCTAATAATGATTAGAGATATTAAAATGCAACTGAAACACCTGATTATGACACAGACAGTGGTTCCGGAGATCAACTTCAGAATAAGACAGGAATTAAGTGAAATATGGGACCATTTACACTGGAACTTTCAAACATTGGAAAGAAAATCCAATTGACAGCAACTATTTA
>NW_022746872.1:0-500 GCF_011630105.1 Anneissia japonica | reverse complement strand
TAAGGCACTTGGCCAAAAAGGTTTCTGTCATCTGTACTGCATCTTCAGGATATTTCCCGAATGATCGTAACGGTACTGGATTTGGTCTACAGGAGTTCGTGTTTCGTACAGGTCATTCCAGTCATAGAAAAAGCCTTTAAGTTGGAGAAAGCGTACCTGTCGTTAGCCATAGTAGCCTAGGTCAATACTAACTCCAGCTATATAAAATTGACTATAAGATTGAAAAATATAATATATCTTAATATTGTAGTAGTGATACTATGTTCACGTTTTAATTATTGTTATTTATTCGTTAACGTTATAATATTTACATTTAAATTTAATGTATTGTTTAAGTATAAATTACTGTGTCCATGTTAAAACCATGTCCATCTTATCCATTAAAACTGTATATTTAAATAATATAGTAATAGGTAGCCGAGGTCTGCCTAGGCTAGGCCTAAACAAGTGACTATAAGTTTGTGAGCATAGACAATAGAATTCTATTGACTATGATGTGA
>NW_022746871.1:0-1222 GCF_011630105.1 Anneissia japonica | reverse complement strand
TTCTCAACACAGTGTACGGTATGATGTCATATCAAATAGATAACAACATTCATACAAACAGTATAAAGTTCCAATCTGATAGGACTACAGTACTTTCAATTGATTCCCATTTCTATCCATGGCCTATAATATGGCCTGAATTGCCACTAGTTCCTTATCCCTCATTTAGTGACAAGGCTTCATCCTGATTTGCAATAGCAGCCTCAAGTAATTCCACCACTCAATGTTTACATCTTACTAATTTCTCAATGGTTTTTGCGCTATTAAAAGTACTTAATATATTATTGTCTTTTTACAAAAAAATACATGGGAGAACATGACTTCGACCAGGAAGTTCTTTAATTCTTGACTTCAACTTTCAGGTGATGCAGAATGAGCATTTGCTTTGGCTGTGGTTCATCAACTTCCATTCACTTGATTCTGTGGTCTGTGAAAATTAATTAAACAAACTAATTCAAAGAGCTTACCAATGCTACTGTGATGGTTTTAATGATCAAATATGTATTTAAATTGTTTCTTTTTAATCAAAGGTTGTTTTCAAAAAAAAAAGAAAAGAAAAATAAGTAGTATCAGTATAATACAATATTAAATGCAGGTGGTGATGTTTAATTGGACATCAAAGTGCTGATAAATATTATTTGCTTAAGTCAGTTTTGATACCTATTAATTAATATATTTTTTGTTATGTTGTGTCTAAGGATTCCTATGTAGATAAAGCATACTGTACTATTAATATAATAATTTTGTTATATTCTTTTCATGAAGACATTGAAATCAAATTAAGCCTGAATTACTTAGCCTAAGCAGTCACTGAAGGGCACATCCCCCACCCCAAAAAACTGAATTGATTCAATTTGTGTAGTAATTGTTCTTGGTAGACAGTAGTAAATAGTTGCTATATAATTGTGGATCGCTATTCTTGATTTGTCTTCATGGTCAGTGGTTTATGCTGGGTCGATTCATTGCCAACATTATTGTCTCAATATGCTTATTACAATATAACATCATCGTATTTGATTCACAATACTCTGTGGTTATTTTGCTGTCGATAGTACCCAGTTTGAGGAAAAGGCAGGGCTTCCTGTCTGTGTGTATGGTGTGATAGAGAGACGCTTAGTGCTTCTCAATTAAGTAAAACATACCATACCATTTTTAAAGTTATATGTAACCACACACGTACCTTTAAACAGATTCGGTGCAATTTTGACTACTACTACTTGCA
>NW_022746870.1:0-622 GCF_011630105.1 Anneissia japonica | reverse complement strand
CATACAATATTTTAAAAAAGTATAAGGAATTTGGCCAATAATAAGATTATTAAAACATATTCATAACTGTGAAACCATTCAGAATAAAATATCAAATTTTGTTAGAAATTCAATCAATATATACTGTATATTGGCTTATATGTATTAATATAATATGTACATGATATAATTTTGTTATAAATAAGGTTTTTAAGGCAATTTGGGAAACCATAATTTATCTACCAGACAATACTATTATTATGTCATTGGACTTTATATTGCCTGTAATGTAATAAGTTATTTTTGTCCTTTAGTTTCTGTAAATTGCTCCTGGAATTAACAATTAAGATGTGTATAAGAGACAGGCTTGCAGTTCATCACCATGTCTAAATTGTTTACTATGCTTGAACTACAAGTGTTTATGACAAATAAACACCCTTCCTCCATCCCCTGTATTTTTTTATAAAGTACTTTTTTTTTGGATAGAGCCTCATTGAGATCAGACCATTGTAATAAATGTAAACAATGTTATTGTCTGCTAATACAGTTGAATATCTATGATAGCTTTTGCATGCTTCGAGTTTTTTTTCTGTATCACACTCTATCCAAATTACTGATTATGTCAGTCACTCTTGCTAGTCTT
>NW_022746869.1:0-1701 GCF_011630105.1 Anneissia japonica | reverse complement strand
TTCATTTCATTTATTATTTCCAGGCAATATATAATACAAAAAACAAAGACACAGCCTGAGAATAAGCTAAAGCAAACCTAATTACTATCGAGAGGTTCTCCAAACAGAAACAAGACAACAAGCACACATATAAAAATAGTAAGCTTAAAAAAAGAGTACCGCACCGAATAACAATAAAATTTAAGAAACCAGTCAATATTTTATTTTCTTTTCTCCTTTTCCTCGTTTTTTTAAAATATATGTCTATGTCTTTTATTTGAAAACTACAATGACAATTCAACCAAAAGTGTCTTCAGCACAAAATGTTTTACTGCCATTAAGAATTTATTAATAATATGGAACTATTTGTATTTGTAATATATTGGTAACTATCTACACTACTTCGACGATAAATAAAGTAGTAGTTCTACATCAGTATGCATTTTTAGTTCCATTCTACACCTAATGCTTACTGATGAGAGTTCATTGAAAATAGTCCTAGGCCTACATTTTTCTATACGTTCATGCGTGCGCTGGCCAAGAAAACGTTGCAATGCGAGGAGATTGACACACTTCAGGGTGTGCACGACTGAACAGGGAAGCAAGAGAGGAATGCCTAGGTTAGTGTCTCAGGCCTAGACTTTACAATAACAATTGTCTGGGTCATACATGATACTGCTTTGGCATGATTCCAGTTAAATTTCAATATTGATAGCTCTGTAATTTCTGCAAACCTGGATTAATATTCATTTCTGATTCGCCCAGGAAATCTTAAGCTCCCACCCACGCGGGTTTCTCTCTTCTGACAACAAACATATATGACCTACGTTGACCTAACTGTTGACCAATCATAATTAAGAAGATTTTGAAAACCGCAGTGCGTATCGTATAAAAGTCTACTTTCAAATAGGGTTTTTTTTTAAAAAAAAAAAAAAAAAAAAAAAAAAAAAAACATTATGTTTGTCCTATTTTGGTAAACTTTTAGTGTGTTGTTTTACACATAATGAAGTTTATATTTAGATCATAAAATAATTTGTTGCAATTTTGTCCCAATGAAATCTGTATTTCTGGTAGACTATTATTTTAAATGTAACTCGGTCGGGGACTTTCTTTTTTCTTTCTTTCTCTCTCTCTCTCTCTCTCTCTCTCTCTCTCTTTCCTTGCATTTATTTCCGATCATACAAAAATCTCCATAGACATATATTTTCTGCCAAAAGATGGGGACGGAGTTTGGTTGATAATGGATGTATAATTTAAATCTGTTAATTTAAAATGGGACATGATTTGCCTATGACAGGTAATGGGGTGTTGAGTGGAGAAAACAAAAGACAGGATTCTTAAAAATTGTAATTGGCCTGGAATTTCTTAAGCATAAGAAATATCCATTATACCCAATGCGCATAATTGACATTCTATTTCATCGTGTAGGTATAGATATTGTAGGTGCCAATACCCGTGACTAAGAGGGAAAACCGATATATCCTTACACTTTTCAGATGCATAATAAAATACACTCCTGTATTTTCCGGTTAGTGCCAACCGTGCACTAATTTTCGTAAAATAATGTTGATTAGAACTCGAATAAAGTTACTTCAAATTCAATATTATGTATAAAAAATGGACCCTAATAAACTAAAGAAACTGAACTTTATTAGGAATATTCTAGACCTATTTTAAAGAAAGGATAGAATTTATATTCAAAGCCTGAACCTAGATTGTGGC